>NC_060894.1:10380000-10435000 GCF_014805685.1 Silurus meridionalis | reverse complement strand
TAAAATTTGTTTAAAATTTAGTGAACCTTTCAAACCAACTAAAAAGGGAAGAAAAACCCCATAAAACCTTCCACAGCTTAGTAAAATAAATCCCTTTACCTTCTCCGAAAAACCTTGAATGACTGTTTTCCAGGTGTCTTGCTTGTGTGCCCGAGACTGATTGTCTGTTCAGTGGTGTCTTTTCTAGTCTTGTACACAAACTGAACTGATGGCATTAATTAATTAATGGTGTTGTTGGTCCTTAAAAGTAACTATATCAATTTATATAACAAATTTTTTAAAGCAAACATTAACACGCTAAAATCTGACATGACTGCGAATCTACATAAATAATTCCTGAACATACATTTCCTATATAAGTCAAATGTACATCTTTACAATATCTACACATCCGTTATTTGCTGCACGATTGGAAAACATTCTACAACCCCCTGAACAATTAGAAACAAGCCACTGCTGCATCCTATCTGCCTCACAATTCAAATATACAACCTGACAGAGTTCCTAATTAAATACATGTCCAGTGTCTTCCTGTTAACGAATAATAATAAAAAAACTTTATACAGTATATGGCTACAATGCATCATGCTGCTGAATAGAAAGAAAAAAGACTAAACAAAAAAAAATAAACCAAAGTAAAATCACAGCTTATAATTAAAATAATATCCTGAAAGAGTTCTATACATCTCACTTACATGTGAACAGTAAGCTAGAGCACTGACTTTTAAAGGACTTCATGTTGACCTGAAATGATCTAAATCTTACAAACGTTACACATGTGCCTGCCGAAGCTGAACTCAACACATCTTTACAGCTAGAATATTATACGCTCAAAATACTCAGTAGTATGTTACAACGGAAATAAAGCCTACTGTTCCGTTTTTGTAGTTTCCTTTGACCGTTCTAATTTTGGCACATTTCTTAATCCTGATGTTAGAGAGAAATACTACCGTCGTGCACACGCACACTCGAATCCTGTTCTATATTAATAAGGATCATGCACTACACAATAACAATATGTAGCCACATGAGATGGTAACAGGGATCTCCACTATCAACTTGTGCAAAAAAAACCGAACAATCAGGTTATACATTTACGTTAACTACAGCTTCGGTAAAAAGAATTGTTTTTGGCCGTCGGCTATGTTAAGTGTCACAAATTGTCCATATACTCTCATGTTTCTTCCAATAAATTGAAGCTATAAATGGTGCACAAAATTTGGGCGAGAGACGACTAACTACTGCTTTAACTGTCTGAAGAAAGCTGATTTCTCCAATGTACAAATACGGATAGATCCCTGCTCTCGTTGACTTGTTCTGAGGAATCGAGCAGCAAAGTGGCTTTGCTCCAGAACCAGGGAGAAGAAAAGAGCGTTGTGGAAACACGATAGAGCAGAGGCTCAGGAGGATTTGTACTTGGCTTTCTATACATGGCATGCTGCACCATTGAGATGAGGAAAGTTTTCAGGAGCACTAGACGACCTAGTGATGTCTGAGAGGTATTGCAAGCAGATGGCCAGATAAAGGGATTGTTGCCAAATTACAGGTTGAGTGTCAAAAAAAAAAAGGCCAACGTTCCTTGCTTTCAACCCTAGAGCAGCACTCGCCCCGTGTGTGTTTGATGCAAGTGTGATAACACACTTCTAAGAAGAAAGGCCTCTGATGACCTGTGAGCCAAAAGCAAGATACAACACGATGGGTCCTTATTGCAAATGCTGCAGGGTTTTCAAACCCCTTCACAAGAACAGCTTAGGGGGAAAAGAGGAAGAAACTGGGGGATAGCAGTTGGCAAAAGGGGTCGAGTGTGGAACAAGATCTTTCTCCCCATCGTCACTCTTGCTACATTAGAAAAGCTGTGTCAGTCTTTAACAAAGTCTGTATCGTTTTATCCCGTTTTGTATCCAATCCACCCTCCCTTTAAAATCCAGTGGACCAGCAGACTCCCAGTTAACAGCAAGCTGATGGAGAGTTACTTGGGGCTCAGGGTGCTTCCCTCGATCTTCCCTGCACGCCCAAAGCAGCCCGCTGCAATGCTCATGCTCCTCTGTGCACGGTCAGACCGTTCACGATCAAACTCCGACTGGCTCTGCGCACGCTCAGGACGGCCCCCGTGTCCAGAGGACATCGCAGAGGAAGAGGGCGCTGGCTGGGAGGAGATGGTGCGCAATAGGTGGTTGCGTTTGCGCAGAAAGTCGCCACTGGCACCCAAACCGAAGCTTCCCTTACGCAGAGCCACACGTGTGCTGCCCGTCTTGGCTGGTCGAGAGCGCTGACTGTACTCCAAATGTGACAAATGAGAAGCGTAGCCATCCGAGATAAACTGCAATTAAAAAAAAAAGCAATAAGTAAAAATGGTTGTTACATTTATTTTTATATTTAAATCAATCTGCAATTTGGCAGATAATTCATAATACATTGAGTGGAGAAATATCCATAACCAAACATTTTTATTAGCATCCAACTGCACTATGTACAAAGAAGGTCCTATCCTGAATAACAGTAATAGTAAGCTATTGTTTCCTCACCTCATGTTTAAGATCCTACTATAGAGGAAATGGACAACAACTGATTATTTAGGCATTTTTAGGTTAGGTTTCAGGGGACGACAAAAGCACATGATTTGTCCAAGGCTGATGTACAAAGCACAGTATGTCTGAGAGTGACATAAATAAGACCTAGTTATAAGCTATAATGTACCGTGGTCTGGATGTGGACCATGTGTTTCTTCCCTATTATCTACATATTTCATTGATTATTATTTATTGTAAATGAATATACCGATGTTAATTAAATGCTATTTCTCTGATCCTCAATAATAATCAATGAAAACGATTGAAACATATTCATGAAACTAAAGCGGTGGTGCCCAATAGGAACACTGCAACAATTATTCGATAAACTGGTCAATAATCGATAATGAAATTTGTTGTCAAATAATGCTGTTATCGATTAGTCGGGCTGCTGAAGTTTCTGTTTAGCGTGATGGCAAGATAACACAGTCGCTTGCGAAACGGTGGAGAGTACAGGTACACCGGCACCAGGAAAAAGTGTGCGTCCCAAGTCATTTAATATTAAACAAACCAAAGTAACCTGCAACTTATGCAAAGTGCCACAGTGATGCATGAGCATGTAAAAAGTAAACACACTGGTGTCACGGATGAAGGCAAAACATCAGCACGGTGAGCAGAAAATGTATAATCCTCATCATGTGAAAATAGTGTAGTTAAATGAAGTGCCATTGTGTAAACTGTGTAAACTTCAGGACAGTCGCACTGGATCTGTTCTGGTGTGACTCGCGAGCATCAGGTTGTGAAATCACTTTGCTTGCGTGACAGATTTAATTAAACGGTGCGAACAAACACTAAATCTAAAAGCAGCAGTGAACGATACATTTTTTAGTTACTGTTGTGGTTTTCATCGAATGCATTTGTACACGCTGTTTCACCATTCACTTTTTCATAGCATTTGTCTACTACAAAAGTCAACATCTCTGTTTTCAAACGTGATTTACAACATTCAAATTCTTGTTTTCAATGTTGGTATATTTAATTTATTATATACATTTATTATATATATATATATATATATATATATATAATATGAATTATATTTTCAAACACACACACACATACATTTTTAAAAGTAGGTTGAACATTTTGACTTGGGCATTTAAAAAGGAGCTTGCAAACCAAAAAAGATGTGAGCACCCCTGCTCTAAAGCATACCTGACACTGGTGTTGCATCTTTTTCGTTGGTCTACCAACAATGTAGATATTAGATGGCGGCAGGCCGAGTGAAGTGTACACCGAGATGTCCTTTGTGGAGCCGTATGCAGCAAAGATCTTCATATGTGCCTTGGGAAAGAGGTAAAAAAGTAAGTTTAAAACTTGCCATTCATTTAATTCTTCATTAGTTTAAATAGCATTCCACTAATGCCACATTTAAGTAAGGCACCTCCTGCTTCCTACCTCAGTGATAAGGGACTTGAGGAAGTTTGCTTTGTGACGAAGGGGGTCATGCACCAGACCGTCACAAAAGGACACAATGCCATGAGGGAAATTGTGCTGCGAGAGCCAGGCCACCACCCGTTGCTTCTGCATGTCTGGACGACCAGTCACATACACAATCAAGTATCCTAAATCCTGCCAGTGCCTGTAAAAAAAATATATACACATTTCTTTTTTAGGAAGCTATAATGTTATTGCAAACACTTCACTACTCTGAATAAACATATAAGCTCCTTAAAAAAAATGGATAATGACATACTCCATTTCTTCACTTGAGTCAGAATATTAACAGCTGCTGACAGAATGTTATTTACTAAAAACATTAATGATTCACATTTCCCTTTCCCCTCTACTCAGCTAAACATCTGAATTATTAGCCAAAGTCAAACAAAAAACATCAAGACATGCTGTCTAGGTGGGATTAAATGAGGATGTGGCGAGGTACCTGACAACGTCCACTGCCCCTGCTCTCACTTTTGGGTCACTGCCCATAATGGACACACTGGCAGCAAACGATCCATCGATGCTGAACACTACAAACTCTGTGGCGCGTGGCAGCACAGTCAGGTAGCTGTCTGCAGATGTGTGGTCACCTCTGGAAGGAAATAAATGCATGTATATCACAGAGAATTCATCAGAGCAAACAAAGTTTGTGAAAAAAAGTCTCGCAAGCCAAACTTCTAGCTATTGAAAAAGTACTTGCCAATAAATGTGGAAAGAATCAGCAAACCCCATATTTTGATCTCATCTAAAGCTAACTCTTTAACGCTACACTAAATTAAATATATATTCTTGATGCTGATAAATTCTAGATGCTTATAACTGAACAAAATGTCTTTTTTTTTTTAAACAAAAATTGTAAAAAAAATAAATAAATAAATTTTAAAAACAAATGTTGATTTACACAAACTGCTTCACCTTAAATCACCACATATTTCTTATTAATCGATTATCAAAATATTAATTTGCAGCTTTGGTGAAAACACCAACTGCCCCTTCAGGGAGTTCTAGTAAATACCTGACCACCATTTTGACCGGGTACACGCCGATCCCTAGCCGCTTGCTCTCTGGGATTGTGTAAAAAACTCGGCCACTGCTGTTGGTCAGCTCTGTCTCGAAGTACACCCACTCTCCTGATGGAGGCTGTGTCATTATGTGGATATCGACCTTTAAATGCACAAACAGACAAAACATTTTTAAAATCATACAAGAACAAGGATAAAAATGTGGGACCAGTGATTGTTGATACTGAAATAAGTATGGTGACAGTGTTGGAAATCTTACCTTCTCCCCAGTTAAAGTGACCATATCCAAAGGGCCATACATGAAACGGCCAGTGACCACCTGCATGCCATCCTCCGTAAACACAGCATCATTCACACGATGGTTTGCTGTTACATTCTATAACACAATTACAATTTGACATTGTCAGACTGATCTACCTACATTTAAAAATAAAGAAGCAAGACTAGTAAAGCACACTAGACTTTATACCTGATCATCTGTCTAACTAAATTAATATATGAGATTGTTTAAATGGCTTAGCACAGTGCAAAGGTTAACTAGAAACCATTTTCTTTTTATATTTAAATAAACTGGTTTAGGTACAATCATATATTGAGGAATTTGGGCTAGAAATGGTTGCAGCTGAGGTAGTGAGAATATACTACCACATGCTTAAAAAAAATCTTTCCACCACAAAGATCTAAACCCTTTCCACTGATGGAGGGAGAAGACGTTGGCTGACAAAATGCATAGCAACAGACACAAAGTTACAGAAAGAGATGCATATAAGGCACGTGTACAGTGGTTTGACCTGACCTGATCTGAACACCCAATGCACAGTAGGTGTATTATATTCATTTTCTGATTTGGAAAAAAAGGAAGAAAACGCTCACCCTGATTTTAACATGTGTTCTCTTCCTCTGCCACTTCTCCCGTGGTTTGGAGGGTGTGAATTCGGAAACCTCCTTCCCATCCAACTCTAGAATACTAGAGTTCTCATGCCTCATTACCTAAAAGCAGGAGACAGACAGATAATGGGAAAAAAAGATGGAGGAACGGAGAGAAAACAGGGGCGAGGAGAAGATTCAGGCCAAAGAAGACGCCAGAAAATTTTCAAAGTTTGGGATCATTTCAAACTAAAACATAAAGAAAACCCCGTACAGTGCTGTTACTATTTTTGAAGTCATTAGAAAATTATTTTTATATTTTTGTTTATATACAGTGCGTTCAAAAAGTCCTTCACCGTGGCCGTGTAGAGCAGGTAGTGGGGCACATTTTTAAAGCTGGCGATAAATAAACAGATTTACTGTGTGGAAATAAATATGTAAATTTTTTTTTAAAAAGAAAAGCAACTTAATGGTTAATTTTAAGAGGCCAGTCTTATTTTATCTCTCTTATTTAGTATTGCTCTTTAATAAAGAAAAAGTACTTCATATCCGATTACTCGATTAATTGATGGACTAATTGTTAATTGTCGATTAAAAGTAATGGACTTGATTAGTAATTGGACTTCTTTTTTTTTTTTTTTGCATGTTTGTTTCAGATCAAACTAATTTAAATATTAGTAAAAGATAACACAAGTAAACACAACATGCAGTTTTTAAATAAAGGTTTTTATTATTGAGGGAACACAAAGTCCAAACAGCCCTGTGTGAGTTCAATTGAGTTCACCTGAGTTCAATTTCTCTAGCCACATCCAGGCCTGATTACTGCCACACCTGTCCCAATCAAGAAACCTCTTAAATCTATTAGTTTTCCCTTTTTTGTGTTTTGTCAACCTCAGAGGGTTAATTGCAGAATATACGCATCATGGCGCAATTTGGTGTTTGATTTGAGACTTAATGCATCAGTAAAACAAATATTTTGTGATTTAAAATTATTTTCCAGTGAAGTTCATTAGAATTATTTTTTTTTATCTGAGTAAAGAAAGGACGTCGTGAATGTGCGCTGCGTTGGAGGTTTGAATTTTGCCGCTTTTATATTTATTTATAATAAAAATGGGCAAACAGAAATGCGTACTGCATTAATAAAATGAGTGCTGTTAAAATGCATTAACACGGTGTTCACACATTAATTTTGACAGCCCTTATGTATTCGTAGTTCGGAACTTGCGGTTAGGAAAATTTGCGGGTTCTCGTTTGAAACCTAACTAACAGCAAGTTGCAGATTATCTTAAAAATTGCGGGAATACGCAGCAGGACCAAATGTTCAGGAATGTTTTCACTAACAAATTTTATAATTATTTTTTTTTTTAAACACATTCTATTAAAGTGACAATGTCAAGATGAATTCACTAAGGTACCAGAGGGGCTGCGGGGGTGTCTTTGCCTTTGGGCACCTGGGCATGCAGACCGCTTTTACAAACATTTGTGAAAGAATGGGTCTCTCTCAGGAGCTCAGTGAATTCCAGCATGGTACCGTAATAGGATGCCACCTGTGCAATAAGTCGTGAAATTTTCTCGCTACTAAATATTCCACAGTCAACTGTACGTGGTAGTATAACAAAGTGGAAGCAATTGGGAACGACAGAAACTCAGCCACAAAGTGTTAGACCACATAAAATCACAGAGCGGGTCAGCGGATACAGAGTCAATAGCTACAGACCTCCAAACTTCATGTGGCCTTCAGATTAGCTCAAGAAGAGTGCATAGAGAGCTTCATGGAATGGGTTTTCATGGTCGAGCAGCTGCATCCAAGCCTTATATCACCAAGCCCAAAAACAGTATGGGTTTGGCGGTTGCCAGGAGAACGGTACTTGTCTGACTGCATTGTGCCAAGTGTAAAGTTTGGTGGAGGGGGATATGGTGTGGGGTTGTTTTTTCAGGAGTTGGGCTCGGCCCCTAAGTTCCAGTGAAAGGAACTCTTCATGCTTCAGCATACCAAGATATTTTGGACAATTTCATGTTTCCAAATTTGTGGGAACAGTTTGGGGACGGCCCGTTTCTGTTCCAACATGACTGCCCACCAGTGCACAAAGCAAGGTCTATAAAGACATGAATGAGTGAGTTTTGTGTGAAAGAACTTGACTGGCCTGCACTCAACCTGATAGAACCCCTTTGTTATGAATTGGAGCGGAGACTGCGATCCAGGCCTTCTTGTCAAACATCATTGTCTGACCTCACAAATAATCAAAAATGATAAAATATTCCCATTAATACACTCCTAAACCTTGTGGAAAGCCTTCCCAAAAGAGTTAAAGCTGTTATATAGCTTTATAGCTGCAAAGGGTGGGCCAACATCATATTAAACCCTATGGATTAAGAATCGGATGTTACCCAAGTTCATTTGCATGTGAAGGCAGATGAGCAAATACTTTTGGCAAAATAGTGTGAATGTATGTATATATATATAAATAAAAAGAGTTACAACAACTCTTTTTGAGTTTTTTTTTTTTACCAATCAAAATTGGTAAAATTCACATTCTTTTACAAAATTCACTGTCAAAATGAACACTTTAATAACACAATAACTCAATAAAATTTACAAATTCATTTCAACGGCACTAATTTTATTAACGCGTGATTAATGCAGCGCTGTTTGCTTTCTGTTTGACCATGTTTATTGAAAAGATAAATTAATAAATATAAAAGAGTCGAACTTAAATCCTCCAGCGCAACATACATTTATTTTTGACATCCATTCTTTACCAGGTAACCTTTTCTCGGGTTGTTCCAGCCACATTCATAAAATTCATTTACATCTTCAGCTGCTGTTCTGTAATCATCTATACAGTAGAAGTCAACAGTAGGGCTAGTAGACAGCACATGTAGCAGTACCTGTCTGAGCAGAAAGGACACAACGTCTGTAGACTCCCAGTAGGAAGCATGGAACAGGTGAGGTAGAGCCACGGTGGGAAAGGCAGTCAGGGCATCAGGGCAGTACAGGGCAAAGTCGATGCGCTTTGTCCCCCACCAACGAGCAGCGACTGCAATGATTAGAACAATTACAGTCCAATAACAGGTCAAGGTGCTCCAACAAGGCCTCCAGGACAGTCTATAGGTATACCACAGAGCACATTTGTAAACAGGCTGGACAACAGGACAATCTGCTTGGACTAAGCGACAAAAGGTCAGAAGATATGACACAGGTAAATGTGAAGGGCAGTGGAAAAAGAAGTGAAGTGAAAAACACTGGAGTGCACTGGTTTGTGCAATGGTGAAGATCATCATCGTCTAAGCTGCCAAATACACCTAGTCCAACCCCAAATTATTTTCTGCATTAATACTGTGAAGAGCACCTGTTTATAAGATAGCAACCAATCTGCTGTATGGTAGATCAAGCAGAACAGGAAGGTGAAATAAGATAGAGCGGGCAGCTTCCTGTTTTAGCTGAGCAGAAATTGACTGCATTAAACCCGGCTCTAATGACACCAAGACGACACAAAGAGCTTCTGAGATGCCTGCTCTGACTTTCCTTTGCCCCACTCTCTCTCAAGGCATGTTTACAGAAACCCTGCATGACTGCATGCAGATTTTGTACACCATTCTTAAAATGTACCAATTGTTAGAATACAAAATGTGAGTAAACTGTAAATAAAAACAGAACTGTCTTGCGCAAATATGCAAGGCCTTTCCTGAAAGACGTTTTAAGGCTGGGCACACATCTTGCTATAAAACCTGTATATACCATTCAGCATTGATTGAGCCTTTCCAAATGTGCAAGTTGCCTATTCCACAGACACAAATGCACTCCCATACCATCAGAGATGCGGCTTTTCAAACTGAGCGGCAAGCCAGATGGTCCCTCTCCTCTTTAGTATGGAGGATGTGGTATCCATGGTTTTTAAAATAAAAATGAGCCCATGCAGTGATTTCCAATACAGAAACCTAACCTTTTTTAAATGTAGTGCCGCCTTAGATCACAAGCATAGAATACTGCTTTGTGCAGAGATTTCTCTAGATTCTTTCAAACTTTTGAAATTATCTACTGTAAATGATAAGATATTCAACTGTTTTGAAATTTTACGTTGGGGAACATTATTCTGAAATTGTTCCACAATTTGTAGACAGTCTTTCACAAATTGGTGAAGCTCTACCCATCTTTTCTTCTGAGAGACTCTGCCTCTCTCTCACACTATTTACACATAATCCTCATACTGACCTGTTGTCAATTAACATAATTTGTTGCAAAATGTTTCTCCAATGGTTTATTTTTAATAACACTTACTTTTTCCAGACTTTTGTTGCCCCATCCTAACTTTTTTTGAGACATGCTGTAGCCAACAAATTAAAAATGACCTCATTTTTCCTTAAAATTGTACATTTTCTCAATTTAAACATTTGATATGGTTTTTATAGTCTATTTTAAATAAAATATGGGTTTATAAGATTTGGAAATCACTGCATTCTGTTTTTATTTACATTTTACACAGCATTCCTACTTTTTTGGAATTGGGGTTTGACCTTTTAGCCAAATTACTCATATTGCAAATAAATAATAAATAAAAAAAAGTATTCAGTAGAAACAATTAGCAATGAATGTAAATGTGATTTGGTGTGATGTGAATTTTTTTTATTTTCATTCATCTTCAGTAGGCATTTTTTTCTTTTATCCCTGTCAGGGTTGCAGTAAGTGGTGCCAGATCTGGGACCAGTGCTGGCCACAAGGCAATAACCACTCCTTCACACATATGGGCAATTTAGCAGAGCTAATCCAGCTACATGCATGTTTTTAAACGTAAATAAATAAATAAATAAATAAATAAATAAATAAATAAATAAATAAAACATGGGAACCATTCTGTACAGACAGTAACACATTTTGGTAAAGTGTTACAAACGTCAGCGAAATATCATTAACAAAGCATAACTGTTGGTGAAAAGAAATAATAAATAAATAACTTTTAAGTAAAATCATACTACTATAACAAAAAGACATCTTTCCACATATTTCACAAAAGCGCAGCATTAAACTACAACCCAATCAATATTCTAATGCACCTGAATACTGAGCATTTCAAGTAAGCAAAAAATCAAATGCAAATTTAAACAGCCCCAAAACAACCACAGATTATCATACCAGAGACAACTTCTTCATTACCATTATCTTCAAAGGCACAAAGAAAGCTTGTTTTTTTTGCAGATGAAGACTCTATGGTGGTGGTATGAGTGACAGACGGGAGTGAGGACTGAGAAAAAGAGAGAAGCTACAGCATAGCCTGAAGATGCAGAGAACTGCAGTAGGGTTTAGTGAGTGCTAACAGGGCAGGACTGGGTGGTTCAGACCGACAGGCACATGGGACAGAACAGCAATGAAGAAGAGGAAGAGGAAGGCCCATGTTCCTCCACGCTCCAGCAGCAGTACCTTGCTCTATATCCAGCTGCATGTTCGGCGACGGAGGGCTGGAATCGGGAAGAGGGGAGGGCTCGAAGCAGCTCACCTCATCTGAGCCTGCCGCTTTGCTACTGAGCAACTGGTAGCGGGCTTTCGGGGACGGGCTTCTTGAGGATATTTTGTTATAAGGGAGGGCCAGCTGGGACAAAAGGCTAAGTTTTTTGGACTGATTGTGATGGCATGCTTGTGCTAAGAGATAAACAAAACAACAACATAAAAGTAGGAAAGTGGTAAACACTGGACATTTTACATTTCACGCCTTTGGTGTGTTTAATAAAATAAAATTAAATAAAAATAATAAAAATTCAAAATAATAGAAATGAAACATTGCAGACTCAGCATTTGAGAAGAAAAAACCTAAACAATACATATTTGTCATATTAAATGATCTCCACTGCTAAAATAAACGGTTCTAAGTTTTGTTTTTCCTCCTGCATGTGGACGTGGGTTCATTTTCATGAGTATGCATGGGTGCGTGTGTGTACTTACTGTTGGCAATATTGGAGGCATTGTAACTATCCGCCAGTCCAGACACTTGGCTGGCGATGCTGACCTCACTGGGTCTTCGGATGATGCGGGACGCTGGGGCTGAGATAGGAGACGAGGGGTAAGAGTTCTCCAGGAACATTCCCCCGTGAGAATGCATTACATCCGCTAAGAACACAAAGACAAATCTCAGTTAAAAAAACAAACAAACAATAATAAAAAAAATATAGTGTGTGGTTTCCTTTGGCCAACCATAAAGCGAAAATTCAGAAAAGGTTGTTTCACTTATATCGGATTAAAAAAAAAAATTCTCTTTATAGTGTGAATAGGTTACTTGCTCACTTATATGACACCATGATTTCCTTGAAAAAACATAATTGTTTTTGTTTTCCAAACTAAACTATTTGCCTCTGTTAAGGAGATAATAGTTTACTATGGCCTTTTCAACATGACTCGATATATTATGAAGAAATATTGTGCAACAAAACTACACAGCACTACCAAAATGTTTCAGTGAAAGTATCACTTACCGTATGCAGCACATTTTCTCACATTTTTCCCCTTTCAGGAAAAGACCATGGCGTTATCTCCTTCTCCATATTGAACTGCTTTTAATGCATTACTAAGGCATTTTTCTAATTGCCAATTTTCCCATAACTATTTTTGCAACTGTGTACACATGGGGCGATAAATTAAAGGAAAAGTGTTGGGCCATCACAGGAAGGCAGAATAGAGCACCTTAGCATAGATTATTCAAGTTGCTGATACTGTACTAAAACACACACACACACACACACACACACACACACACACACATATGAGGTGAACAACAGAACAGGAATGGCTACACACACTCAGGCGTGGCTGGCACAGCCTGCCAGTTGAGCACGGGGACGGGGATGGAGGTCTCGCCTAAGCCATCATGGCAGCGGCCTCCACTCTCCAGCAAGAGGTGAGGGTTGCTCTGGAGGGTCTCCACTGCATGCCAGCCGCAGCACATGGGCACATGAGGACAGGACGGCAGGGGGAGGGGTAGAATCAAAGAAAGAAAGAACAAGGCAGAAACAAAGACAGACAAAGAAATGGTTGGAACAGATGACAGAAAAGCAGGTATGAATCAAAGAGTTACAAGAGGCTGGAATGGACATGGCATAGATGTTCTAACTTGTTTTAAAGATGTTTTAAACACCTTGGTGACTGGGTCTGTAGTGGTGCTCTTTAAAAACTCAGACCCGTATATAACATGATATGTTATATATGGACATACTTGGGTACTTATTCTATTCAGAATAAATGTGTTAGACCAAGACTGGAGCCGAGGTCAATTCTCCAATTCTCTAAATATACTACGTATAGGGGAGAGACAGGATGAAACATGAACACGACATGTGCAAGAGCCTGTGTGACGGAGTAGGATCCGAGCATACCCAACAGGGCTGAGTGGCCATCGCCTAGAGGGAAACGCTGGTAACGTGGCACATTGAACGGGGCCAACAGATGGAACTTCTTCTCCAGCAGTGGTTCCAGGCGTGAAGCTGAAGGGTCTGCAGGGTGGAACAGGTTATACACCTGCTGGCAGGCAGGACGGAGGTGAGCCACTGGGGAAGAGGAAAACATACTGTATGTAAAGTGCTTTATTAACCCGCTGCCTGAAACATGCACACAGGTTAAAAAATGTAAATACAGCAAATACTGCGAGTTAAGGTAGATTATGGGATGGAGGTTGTTCATAAAAAACAAAACAAAAAAAAGCCAAAAATTCTAACTGTTTTGTTCATGATCTATAACTAATGTAGGTGTTTGGGAACCTTCCAAGTTACATGTGCAAGAAAGAAAGAAATCCCAATATTTGTTCAGTACAGTAAATACACCTGACCCAGGATTGTATCGAATTTGCATCGGTTTCTCATGCAGCATCTGTCAGATTTTGGAAAGACACTCTAATCTTGCAGCTGCCCATGCTCAGCTTACCATGTATTGAAATAAAGAACTTCAAGCAGCTTTTTGAACCGTTTATGAGATATGAACGTGCCGTTTCCCCGCAGCAAAATAGGTGCTATATAATTTTTGGATAAATATTTCTACAAGATTACAAAAATATTGAAAAAGGAAGTTTTTTTTTGCTTTAATTTCTTTCACACAATGTAATGTAACTCATTACTGTACTTAAGTAGATTTTTCGCATCTCTGTACTTTACTGAAGTATTTATATTTCTATATTCTACTTTAACTTCACTACATTACCAAGTAAAATATCATACTTTTTACTCAACTTAATTTTGTGTAAATTCTGAATAAAATTAGTCGTACTTTTTTAACTGGTCAATCACGCAGCAGGGTAATCAGGGTAGAGCGTGTGCTCTGTTTTAAACTAGTTTTACTTGCCGCTTGATGGTATCTGCTTAGCACTAACATACAGTATATACAGTTCAACAGCAAGCAGAATATTTTGAGAGAAATAAATGATGGAAGAAACTCCTGAATCTAACTTGCCACAGCACCCGTGGCCTTGTTTGCACGATTTCGAAGTGGTTGAAAAGAAGGTTTAGGGCTCATAATTATATTATATATTAATTAGAGTATATTTACATGAACGGAGTTGATTAAGCAAAAAGTTTTGTGACAAAAATTATAATAGGAGCATAAAAGCCATAATAAATCATAGTACTTTGGATACTAAAGTACATTTGAAGGCAAATACTTTTGTAATTTTACTGAAGTAAAAGTTTAAAGGGAGCACTTTTGCTTTTACTGGAGTCATATTTGACCAAGTGTATCGCTACTTTAACTCAAGTACATGCTTGTTTACTTCTTCCACCACTGACTGATATTCTTGCTTATTTGTCATGTCCGTGAAACTTTTGCGTCTAAAAACATCTCGGAAGCAGGTCAGTTAGGAAGCTTCTGTGAAAGATAATATTTACAGTAATGTTTACAGAGTTCCCTCACACATAGCTGATACTTTGGTGCTGTGCCCAGGTATACAGATAAAAGCAAATGTATATTTCCTGGCTAATGTTTATAAAAATTTATTTATGAAGTCATGCTAAAAAAATGAGTTGCAAAAGCCTGAATGACTTCTGCTGGAAGCTGTGAGGTATGGGGCTGCTGAGGAAGGGGATGAGTGAGAATGAGAGAAAGAGAGAGACATTAACTTCTGTTAATGTAGCCTATTTTCCTTGCATGTTTTGTGTTCTGAAATACTTTTCTGCTTACCATAGCTGTAAGCAATGTGTCTGTAAGGTGTTTCTCTGAATTTTTTTTTTTTGCTTTTTTATTTACAAAGTACTATAAACGATTGAAGTAGGTTATAATCCCATTGCATCAGCGGTTTCTGAACTACTCAAATCGGACGGATTTTACACATTGTGCTCCTGCAACGTATTTCTGTTTTTTTGTTTGAACACAGAAATATTAAACTGAACATGTTCGGTTGTGAAGCATTTTAGAAGAAGAAGTGCTAACCAGTTTAGTGTGAACCTACCATCTAGAGAAGGAACCACGGTTTTCCTCAAAGCCAGAACCAAACCCAGAGGAGAGCCAAACAGGAAGAAATCAGACACCTCGAAATCAAACTTGCCCAAAACACCACCTCCTTCCAGCATAGTGCTGTTACTGGACCGCCGAGAGCCTGGATCATTCCTCAAAACGCTGGAGTGCAGACTACATCGTTCACACATACACAAAGACAAAACGTTCAGAAACACAAACGATTTTTACGTAATGTTTTAGTCCAGGTTTAGCTGTTTACAGTTTAATTACAAATTGCTTCAAGGACATTAGATACACCAGTGTCTGTCAAACAAAACTATTTTTTGCATCTGACCTAGACAGAAAGGCCTGATGCTGCTTGATGGTGTCTAGTTCGTAGGTGGAGGAGTCGCTACGCTTGCGGGGAAGCTGCTTCTTCGGGTCGTCAGCGCCGCTGCAGCGTGGGATGTCAATGTTGCTGCGGCTTAAGTGGCGGCTGCCTTCCAGGGACAGCCCAGAACCTGAGCCGGAGCATGAAGGGCTACTGTTGATGATGATGCCTGGCGAGAGCAAATCGTTGTCCTGCAATTCATGATGAACCACAGACATATAATTACCGGAAGGATAAATATAATTTCTTAAAAGCAACCACTGATGCGTGCTACAGTTAAGTTACTTATGTAAAGGTAGTCGCAAGGTATAAAACACTCAGGAAACATTGCATTCTTGTGCCGCTGGCCTGAAAAGCCTAAAATATTCATTGAAAGTAAAAGCCATCAAGTTCGATTAGAAGCAAGCTTTTGAGTCTAATGTGCTGTCTGAGATGTGTCATTGCTCATCACGCCACAACCACAGGCTTTCAAAATGTCAGGATATCATCAGTCAGTTTTCTGAAGCCAACAAAGAAACAGATAAATAATATGGATGATAGACTCAATGTTTAAAATCCTACCTAGAGCCTACAATTTGACACAGAATACAAATTGAATTGTTTTTACCTGCACGCTGACTATGCTCCCTCTCCTGCTGCTGTTCTGGCTCTCAGACACTGTGATGTTGCTGCTGCAGAGGGCATCAAAGCCCAGGATCCCACCGACACAGTCACCTATCAGACACACCTTCCCAACCCACCAGGATATTCCAGAGGTAAGTGACAGGTACACACTCTCTACAATAAACCAAATTAAGATTTATTTTTGATGAGTAAAATCACAAAGACACTGACCTGGCCAGAGAATGCAGTACCCTCCAGCGATTTTAGGAAGTCTCCGTACACCTGATTGGCTCGCACTATCACGGCAGCCACGGCGTCCTGGTACTGTGGAGCAGATGTGGCCAACAGAGGAAGAGCGGCGAGAGGGATGTGGTCCTGGCTGTTAGAGAGGCAGCCTTCGTCATAGCTGTATGGACTTAAACTGGGGTAGGACAAAAGAAACAGACATTCACTGGTTTAATTGAAATGTAAGGTAATGAGTTACATTCATTGCTTCCAAGCAAATGTTATGATGGTTATTTTCCTCTTTAACAGATTATGAAATTCTCCTTCTCATGTGAGCAAATAATGTCATCTTTGCTAAACCTTATTGTTGCTACTCTTTCCTGCTTATACTCAATTGGTGTGCATTTCTGTTTGCTTTTTTCATTTGCATCGATTCTGTCTTCATGTTTGCTTCCTGTTATTCTGAGCAACTCTGAAAAGAAGGCTTACTTTGAGACGAGTGAGAACGCCTCCACGCAGACGGCGGGGCACGGCACCAGGCGGATGGCGATGCGGCCTAGAGCTGTCGGGTAGTGGACGCGCATGACAGTCTCGAAAGCTGTGCTGATGGTGTTGACGTCGGCCTGCTTGCTGCTCTGCTCTCCGCCTCCCGTGTCCAGTATGTTGCCCCCATGCAGGACTAAAAGCAACACGTGCACCTTGGATGACTGCAAGCCCTGCTGACCCGAGCCGTCCTGAATCAGAAAAAAGTGATTTGTCCTCAAACAAGCAAGCAATTCGGAAATTCCTGACTGCAGTGTCTCCTTTCAGCAATTACAGTCCTAAGGGAACTCTCGAGTTGCCTAATTGTGCGTTTTCAAACATGTTTAATGCCTCCTGATTGAACTTGTCATTTATTTCTCGTGAGCTAATTGAGGGGTGCTAGGAGATACGGATACAAAACTGTGCTGTGCTTTCATCCCTCAGGACAGGCATGATTTCCATTTACAACCACAACCAACGAATGGGAGGAAGTAGATTGAAGCATCATCTGAACCATTTAGCTAAGCACATATTAAGGCCCAAATAAACTGTTTACTAAAAGGGAGCTACGTCTCTACGAGCTTCAACGAGAGTAGAAAAAGGCTGTGCTGCTACTCACAGCTGGCTGTCTGGTCACTCGGCGCCTGCGTCTTGTGGGTCTCTGAACGCAGGGATAAAAGAGCACTGAGAACACGCTAGTGGCCCCTCACCCCTCAAGTCCTACGCTTCCTTTTATTTCAGTTGCATGAGAACTTGGCCCTGATCCTAATTTAAGTGCATTCTGGCTTCAACCCTTTTTTTCCTGGACACACACACTTCACTTCCACTTAAGTGTCGCCTCTTTTGTACAAAGCATAGAAGTGAAGGAGCGGACCAGTTACGGATCTGATGTAATGTCATATGCTCATAGACACGTAGACGATTTTACTTTCGAACTTGAACTTAACCTTATAAATAAAACCATCAGGAAACTTAGAGCAGCTGGAGCCCAAAATGGTTCTGATCAGGATTCTGCTATTTGAGCTGGTATTGAAACTGGGACAGGAATACACTAGAGATTTTATGCTCTCCTTTCCACTAATCACTTTATAGCAGCACAATAAATGATAGATAGCAAGAGCATCACTGTAACATGCTATATGAGTAAAACAGCGGAAAACATATGCACCTCGTTCAGTCTTTGGACATTCTCAGCTTCCGAATACTCAACCCCAGAGTCCTGGTACAAGTCACCTGAAAACAGAAAAAAGTAAGCAGTGAAATTAATTTTAAGAAGAAATCTAAAATTTGACTTTGTGGATTCCCTCTGGGTGGATCTTTTTTATTCAATTGTCTCCATTTAACAGACGGTTTATTCAGTAAAGTCTGTACAAACTTAAAGTTTTATGTGAAAATTGTAAAAATGTGAAAATAACCCTGAAGCTCTTGACTTGATTTAGCATGATTTGGCATAATGCAATGCAGCAACATGATTGGCAGACTGGATAATTGAATTGATAAGATTTTAAATAGTTTGGAATCAATTGAATGCATGCGTGTTATTTTTGTATATTCATTTCAAACATTTACTTCCTTTAAAGTCAAAGTAAAAAAAAACTGATAATGTTTGCAACAATTGCATTTTTAAATTTATAACAGTTTAAGATTCAACACAAGCAAGATTCCAACTTCTATCTTCTTTATCTTTCTAAGGAAAGAATAGAAAAGAAACTTAGGCTTTTTGGTTATGAAACATGCATCCAAAATAAAAGTGCCAGGTAGCATCTTCCCACACTGAGAAGACAGAAATAGCCTGGAAGCTCTGCATTGCATCAGGCAGGCTGTAATAATGTTGTGCCTACTTTGTGGTTCGTCCACCTCCGCCGTTTCGATTTTGTCCATCAGGTCATTGGAGTTCCACTTGGTGATCTCTTTAACAAATATCTCCTCACTGTCCGAGAGATCCTCTGATGAGTTTGAAAAAAACTGTTAGTTTCGAAAACCTTGAGAAGAAGCAATATAAATGAGGACATGAACATTAACTTCTAGTTACCGTGTGCATCAAAGAACTCATCGTCTGTGCTGTCGTCAGAGTCACGGGCAATGCTCTGCATGCGCCATTCGGAAATACTGTGCCGAGACGGGCTTGCTGCTCCAGAGCAAAAAAGAAGATGATACTGTAATGTATTACTCAAAAAACGCTGACTTATCAATCATATAAGACCTAGCAAGGCACAGGCTGTTCCTACCTCCTCTTTTTGATGAACGGGAGGATCTAGATGAGGTGGACCACTGCTTGGTGAGTTCTCCTCGAGCCTGTAGTGTGTCCCCGAGACTCCGCGATGCGCTTTCGTTCTCAATAGCGTTAATGGCCTCCTTGGTGTCCTGTTCTTTGGCGGGACTGGTGTTACCCTCACCTCCATCCTCGTTGCAGCTAAACTGGGCCATCTTCTTGGCCAAAGCCAGCTGAGTCTCCAGCTCCAGCTGCCGAATATCTTCCATGGTCAGGCCATACCACTCATCCTGCCAGCACCAGGCCTGCCGGTGAGCACGCACCATCACTTTCCTGAGACCTAAAAGAGGATGAAGCAGCAGGCTAGGATTCAAATCATCCAAGAAACTCTTATAAGCACTAAAACCCCTACAATTAACTTTTTGGATTCTCATGACATTCAAAAAGTCACAAAATAATAGGCATGCTTTTTACCGTTTAAATAAACGGTTTATTTTCATAAATAATCACTAGTTTTCATTTAAAGTTTGCTAAACAGCTTAATTCAATTTCATTTCCACTTTTATACATGTAGAATTTTAGACTTTTTTTTGTATAATCCAAGGAGAGATTACATATACAGAACAACATAAAGTGCAGTTTTTGCTTCTTCCTTTTAGTTTCTGGGAAAGAAGTTATGCGTATGGTTAGAACAGATAATATATACATAGTTTCATAAATCCACCAAACAGTGCAGTGGAACTGAAAAGCTGAAAAACTGTTTTCCATACAAGAATAAGTACTGGCCAGACACTAGCAGTTCAAAGTACTGAACCCTATGTGGGTGGAAAAATTTGGAATGTCAAAGGCCTTTGATAAATTAACGGTGATGGAAGTCAGTAAACACAAAGATATCGAAGTAATGAAAATGATTAAAGCTCGGGCAGCAGCCCGTGAGAAGGAAATTAATCCTGCCCTGATGTCGTCTGAGGAAGGTAGATGACTCTCGTTCCCTGTCTCGCTCGCCGTTTCTCCTGCGTCTCCCACGCTCATTCTTTATGTCCTCATTTGCAGTGGAGCGGCACTGCATCAATCTACTTTTCATTAAGAGCAGGTTAATGATTAAGGCAACAGAGCCAGGGCTGTCCCAATAACACACTCTTCCTTTGGCAGAGCGCTTCACAGCTGCTGCCCACCCACTTGTGCAGATAACGTGACTTATCCAAGCTAAAAACACACACACTTGTATCACGGCACATGCAACTGGAATCAGAGCAGCTGGTCTGCTGAGGAAATATTAGTTGAGCAAATGTCCTCCCCCACAACTCTCACAGAGTAAGTATTCTGAGGATACCCTTTGGAAATTTCCAGAAGGTTGTACGCACCCACGTCGTGAATGAAGCGCTCAATCTTGGACTGCATGCCCCAGTAGCGGAACTCCACTTTGCAGAGCTTGTAGGCGCACATGATGGGCATCATGCCTGGGTTATGGCTGATCTCCTGGATCCAGTTGTCTGACAGAGGGCCTCGTTGAGTCTTTACCGACTTGTACAGCTTTGGATCCTCCTCACCCAAGTACTCATGAGGTGCAATGAAATCTTTCACAATGTCTATGGGGTCTGGAAAAGGGAACAATGTTGTCACACAGAATCTGATCGCAGAGAGACACAAAGGCGATAATAAAACGATTTTGATTTCAATTTACTTGTTCAGTTCTCAAAGAAGAAGGTGTTGCTTAATTTTCTTAAGCAGCTCAGACAATAGCTTGCTTTAATAAGTTATCGTTTCTATAGGAGCAGCTTCTTTATAAGAGCGACCTTTATGCGAGGCTGACATACTTTTAACTCTTAACATCTTTCTAAAGAACTTTACTGTGAAGAGCCGTGCGTCGGGGCATTATACAACATTGAACGTAACTGTAGACAGTCGAAAAGCATGGCAATTCCAATCTATAAATTAAATAATATAATCATAGGGTTACTGCTGTGCACATTATAAATGTAATAAATAATTTCAGAATGAGCTGCTCCAAGTCTTCCATTACCCTGTATTAAACCAATTTCTTTTTTTAATTTATTCCGTATCTCACTCTTCTTATTTTATTGCTCCCGCTTGCCAGAGTGATAAAAAGCCTTCTGCTGGTGAATCAGAGTTGGCAGACGGCCACTAGGTGTCCCCTCTGCACAGTTTGGCCACGGACATCATTATGCAACAAGCACAGGGCGCTTCCCCCTGCAGAGGCTACGCCTGCAGACTGCCTACGCCTCAGCTCTGAGCCTCCGGCAGCCTTTTACCCAGAATGCATCTGAGCCCAGGCGTTGGGCAAACTGTGCGAGTGTAAAGGCACTAGGGATTTAAACCAAAAGCGTGGTCAGCATTGTAAAAACCAGCGCATGACAAGCCACACGGGAGATAAAAGAGGGAAACGGCACATTATGTAACAAGGTTAAAGGGAGACATCGCAATCACTTCTCTCCTTTCACCCAGTGTGCAACTCAAACTTTGGAATTCGAATCAAAGATATTCACACATTCGCAGTGTGTATTCATGCAAATAGTAATAAGTGTGCATTCATTATACATGTCTAATACATGAATACAGCTTGATTGCAATATGTTTACAAACACTCTCCTTACCAATATCCCGCTGCCTTTTCTCCGCTGAAGACAAATTGAAGACATTGTTCTGGTTCCCCGTATCAGGCTTATAATACGTCTCAATGTCGATCGAGAACTTCTCCACAAAAGGACATGTATAACTGAAAGACATGCAACGAAAAGAAAATTGTACACCTTAACAGACATAAGCCCCTAGCAAGGACATGAGAAATATTATGCATGCAGGAAAATAATTTTTGTTTGTCTGAGATTAGTTCTTGCTTGAAACCTTGGTTTAGATTCGATTTCCTGCTGAATGAAAGCATACGCCAATAATCAGCTTTATACCTGTTGAATTCTCAAATCTGATACGTCAGATGATGTTGATCCTTTTGCTACAACAGTGGTAGTGATGGATAGAAATCACACCACAGGTTTATTTTAGATTGCTTGTTGTGATACAGAAGTGTTTCTATAGTAACAGCTTAAGACATGAATTTAAAAAACTGAGTTCCTGTTCAAAAACCTACATGTACACTAGTTGAATTATCTGTTATGGATCTGCAGTGGATGAGTGGACATTAAATTCATTCTATGGAAAAAAAGTATTGGGACACCGGACTTTTCCAGCCATGTGGATCTTTCCAAAAACTGTTAGCACACAACTATATAGGAGGTCTTTAGGTGCAATAGATTTAAATACCCCCTTCACTCGAACTAGGAGACCCAAACCTGTTCCAGCAGGAAAATGCCCCTGTACTCAAAGCCATCTTCATTAAAATCTCTAATTTACATGGTTCCGAGTAGATCTTCAGCGATCGGCTGTAGAGATCTGACCTAAACCCTTCTGAACACCTTCGGCACAAATCTTTATAAGCACACTTTAAAATCTTGTGGAACATCTCCCCACAAGTGAGGAGGTTATTATAACAGCAAATGGGGACTAAATGTGGAATGGGATGTTTGAAAAGGACAGAATCTTATGGTCAGGTGTCCATAAACCTTTATATATATTTATTATGTATCTCTTTGGGCTGACAGAGTAAAATGACATTTCCAAATTGAGCATTTTACAAGTACATCAAATATTTTTTATACAATTTTGGCCTAAGACTTTTGCACAGCACAATACAAACATTACTTCTTTAACTTCAGGCAGTGTCTCTAAAGGATTTAAGATGTGGTTGGTGCAAACTCTAAATACTGTCTTTTGCCATTTTGTACAGCAAATATAAGCGTGTGTGTGTGCGTGTGTGTGTATTGACATCAGTAATTGAAAATTATGGATGCTTTATGCAAATGTAGGTTTGTTATTAGTGAAACCAAACTCAACACACAGCATGAAGACAAAATATTCTTGTAAATTCTTTTTTAAGTCATTATGGTGTTTTAAATTGTCAACAAATTCGTTGTCAACGAATGCAATAATCGATTGGGCGGCTGCTCATGTTTCGGTTTAGTGTGACGGCAAGTTAACACAGACAGTACAGGGTCAACCAGCAGCAGAAAAAATTGTGCGTCCCAAGTTATGGTAGCATTTTATAGTAAATGCAACAAAGCCTGTAACCTAAGTTATGTAAAGCGGAGTTTGTGTGGGATGGAAGTAACACAGGATGAACGAGCACATGAAAAGTAAACACACTGGTGTCACGGATGAAAGCGAAACATCAGCATGGTGAGCAAAAACTGTAGAATCCTTATCATTTGAAATGGTGTAGTTTAATGAAGTGCCATTGTGTAAACTGTTGGTTTGGAGTCAATTAAAAACTGTGCGAACAAACACTAAATCTAAAAGCAGCAAATAACAGCAACAGTAAACGATGTCTGTCTACTACAACAGTAACTTATCTATTTTGAAACATGATTTACTGCGGCTTTACTTTGTTCAAATGCTTGTTTTCAATGTTTGTATGTTTAATGATGCATAAATCATTTTGTTATTAGACAAAACAAAATTAATTACAGTGCCTTGCGAAAGTATTCGGCCCCCTTGAACTTTGTTCATTGTCTTGTTGGAAGACAAATCTCCGTCCAAGTCTCAGGTCTTTTGCAGACTCCATCAGGTTTTCTTTCAGAATGGTCCTGTATTTGGCTCCATCCATCTTCCCATCAATTTTAACCATCTTCCCTGTCCCTGCTGAAGAAAAGCAGGCCCAAACCATGATGCTGCCACCACCATGTTTGACAGTGGGGATGGAGTGTTCAGGGTGATGAGCTGTGTTGCTTTTACGCCAAACATAACGTTTTGCATTGTTGCCAAAAAGTTCGATTTTGGTTTCATCTGACCAGAGCGCCTTCTTCCACATGTTTGGTGTGTCTCCCAGGTGGCTTGTGGCAAACTTTAAACGACACTTTTTATGGATATCTTTAAGAAATGGCTTTCTTCTTGCCACTCTTCCATAAAGGCCAGATTTGTGCAGTATATGCCTGATTGTTGTCCTATGGACAGAGTCTCCCACCTCAGCTGTAGATCTCTGCAGTTCATCCAGAGTGATCATGGGCCTTTTGGCTGCATCTCTGATCAGTCTTCTCCTTGTATGAGCTGAAAGTTTAGAGGGACGGCCAGGTCTTGGTAGATTTGCAGTGGTCTGATAGTCCTTCCATTTCAATATTATCGCTTGCACAGTACTCCTTGGAATGTTTAAAGCTTGGGAAATCTATCCAAATCCGGCTTTAAACTTCTCCACAACAGTATCTCGGACCTGCCTGGTGTGTTTCTTGTTCTTCATGATGCTCTCTGCGCTTTAAACGGACCTCTGAGACTATCACAGTGCAGGTGCATTTATACTGAGACTTGATTACACACAGGTGGATTCTATTTATCATCATTAGTCATTTAGGTCAACATTGGATCATTCAGAGATCCTCACTGAACTTCTGGAGAGAGTTTGCTGCACTGAAAGTAAAGGGGCTGAATAATTTTGCACGCCCAATTTTTCAGTTTTTTATTTGTTAAAAAAGTTTGAAATATCCAATAAATTTCGTTCCACTTCATGATTGTGTCCCACTTGTTGTTGATTCTTTACAAAAAATGACAGTTTCATATCTTTATGTTTGAAGCCTGAAATGTGGCAAAAGGTCGCAAAGTTCAAGGGGGCCGAATACTTTCGCAAGGCACTGTATATATTAATTATATCTTTTCAACTGAACAAAATGTAGGTGTATTTCTTCCAACAGAAATTGTCAAAACAATGTTGTATTATATTTTAAATTGATAATGGTTGTCAACTTGCCATCTGCAATTATCATTAAAAACAATACAAATGTTGATTTGCACAAATTGTTTTGTTTTTGCTTTGTGACAGTAGGAAACCCAGCATAAGAGAATTTGTTTAAAGGAAAAATCCCCATGCACTTCTCAACAAGCAGCTACTGTAAGCTTTAAAATGTCTAAATTTAAGATAGTTAAACTCAATATGTGGCTTTTGCACTTTGTGAAGTACACTTTTATACATAAATAGCTTAAATTACGGATTTATATAGTTCTAATTAGCAAAACATCTATTTAAAAAAGAAATTGTAGTTTTAATCTGATGAATCGATTAATAAAAAAATTAATTGTCCAATTTTTAGAATAATCATTAGTCGCAGCCCTAATTTTATTTATTTATTTATATATATATATATATATATATATATATATATATATATATATATATATATATACACACACATACATATACATACATACATACATACATACATACATACATACATACATATATACATATATACATACACACACACACACACACACACACACACACACACTAGTGTGAAAAAGTGTTTGCCCCTTCCTGAGTTCTTATTTTTTTTGCATGTTTGTCACACTTCAATGTTTCAGACTAATTTAAATATTAGTAAATTATAACACAAGTGAACACAACATGCAGTTTTTAAATGAAAGTTTTTATTATCGAGGGAAAACAAAATCCAAACTAAATGGCCCTGTGTGAAACCGTTAAAACTGTGGTTGTAGTTTTGGATTTTGTTTTCCCTCAATTATAAAAACCTTCATTCAAAAACTGCATGTTGTGTTTACTTGTGTTTAAGATTTTAATTAGTTTAAAGTGTGACAAACATGAAAAAGAAAAAAAAAAAAAGAAGAAGAAATCAGGAAGGGGCTAACACTTTTTCACACTACTTTATATATATTTATAAATTATAGTGCTGCTTAATTTAAAAGAATGAACAAAGAACAATAAACATTTTAAAGCAACTCAACATGTCTCTAAGTAAATGAGACAGAAATGATGAATCGCTCTCACCGGGTGCGTGTGTAAGGGTAGGCGTTCCAGGACTCCTCCTCCACCCGTAGAGCTGCTCTTGGCAGAATAGAGCGGAACCAGCTAGGGATGTGCTGACCAATGTGGTACACTTTGTGAGTGTATTGTCCCGAGCCACCGGGTCCATCTATGTAGGGTCGATTCTCCAGGATCTCCACACCACTGCCCTCGCCCTCGCTCTCCTCTCGGCTCTTTTTCTGCAAGCAAATGTCAAGTCGTTTTTTTTTTATATATTTTTTTTTTACTGTGTTTCTATTCATATAGAAGCATATAGTAACACTACAGAAGTATCATGCCAACAAGGAAGTGTTCTGGTGTGAAACCTAGTCTACACAGTATTAATCGACCACTTTAAATAAGGTGTCCCTGCCTCTGAAAGACACTGAAGGAATTATACATAGAGTATGAAAATAACAAATTGATAAAAAATAAAATAAAAAAAAAAAGATACAAAACCATTACATCAGCAAACCGATCTTCTTTCTGCAATAGCATTTCAGAAAATGTTTTGCACATGTTAATCAGGACTGGTGCGCTACACAAACCTGATTTTAATACATACCAAATAAGTGTAAGCTGAAACTCTGCTAGAAACTCAAAACATTTCCTGAAAACATCTGGAAGAGCCACTTTTCTGACAAGTCCTGTTAAACATCTATTTAATACTTGTAATATAAGATTTAATTGATAAAAATAACTAATTTCCAACAGGATATCACACTGCCCTGTGTGACTGTAAAAAGAATGCAGTATAATAAATATTTTATTTATATTATAAAACCCTGCTGTCTTTATAAACTGATGAAGAAAACAAATGCAAATAAATAACTAAAAAGAGGAAGAAGCCAGTATAGAATTTGCCAGTACCAGCTGGAATACTCCAGTACCTTCTGCAAGATGGCAGGTATGCCAACCTAGCTGCTGGATGTTACCCAAAATGCTCCAGGCTGTGCAGATGCATCCTATACGCTGTATAATATCATACTTGTGGGAGCAGCAGAGCAAGGTTTGCTCTCCAGCTGGAAATGAAGAAATCACTGGGTGGTTTTTGTGTCCTTAAAAACAGGATTTTGAGAGACAGATTGGATCATCACCTCTTTTCTGTTCCTAGATCCCACATTATTTCTGATGAGGATTCAATAGAGGATTTGCGGGGACTCCAAGCGTCCATGTACTAAAGGATATGTTCAACCCATAAAGGACTGTCTCAGTGTTGGCAACTCAAGTAACAGCTTTCTCATACAAGTGTCCTTTGTGTCCAACCAGGTCAGGGCTAGGTGAAGGACTGTCCTAGTGGCATTATCTGGAGATTTATCTGGTGGTGAGTTTGCTCTGGACATGACTTTTGTTAAGCAGATCATGACCATGTTTACAAACGCTACAAGAAATATTGCAATTTGAAGAGCTTCCAAAGCTTTACAAAAGTGTGAGAATGCCAAGTAGAATCAATACGTCACTGCAGACTAATTCAAAATTCATAATTTACATCATGCCTTTATATCTAGTCTTTATATCATGACCTGTGTAAAAAAAGATTTCACCCTCCTTCTTACGAATAAAGGCACTCCAGAAACATCTGTCTTTTAAACGCAAAATAACGGAACACGTATTCGTACCGAACCGTTTTGGTACTGGATTTACGTGCGGAACATAGTTAAAATCATAGTTCCCTTACTAACATATTAAGTGCCGGACAACAAGTTCGTTTAGGCTCCACCTTGCACTTTAAGGGGGGCAAAATTATTACTTTGTTGCAAAGCCGTTGTTGCAGACTTTCCGGACTTGCAACATTAAAATAAATTTTCCACCTATCAGTGTCATTGCAACCACCATGGAATATTTTACAACTATACCACCAGAATTGCATGGCACACTTCATTACCAATGCAGGACACTGTACTATAGTATTACTACAGACACCCTGCACTCTTGCATGGAAACCCATTTCCCAACAATTCATCTGCTTTTTGTGCATCGATTATTGCGGCTGACTTTTTTCAGTTTCACAACCAACCCGAGCTAAGCGCATATGCCAGAAGTTTGCAACCTTAAAACAAAGGGTTTTTGCGACAGCAGTGCCGTCTGTTTCCTCTGAATGAAGCCCGCTGTGCCACAGAATATCGAAGCCTTCTGGTTTGAACAGGTTGCGTAGATCCTGCCACCCACAGCGCCCTCATAATAACCAACATATGATGAAAGAGTAAAACAAGATAATCCTCTGTGAATAGGCACCAGTTTCACGTCTCGACTGCATTGAACAAACCGCTACTGATCAGTGGTTGTATTTCGATTAACCATCTATTAAAACTGGATCGGATTTGAAGACTGTTCCATCAACTACTGCACACTACTGCGAAAATGTCACCTCGCAGATTAAAAACAGACGGCATTTACTTTATATATTCCATTAAAATTTATATGTCAGAGAGTATCAGCCTACAACTAGACTACGGCAATTGCTTGAGAAAAACATTTAAATGCAGCAATCCAAGTTTAGTTGTACAATAGATATCATTAAAAGCATTAAAGAAAGTGTGAACCAGAAAAAAAATACAATTATATACCGTATTTTTCTGACTATAAGCCGCTACTTTTTCCCCACGTTTTGAACCCCGCTTAAACAACGAAGCATCTAATTTGTGAATTTTTTCCTGGGTTTTTCCCAGTTTCACAAAATTCAAGCCAAAAAACTGAACCCCATAACATTAGACCGATGAAATTTCCGAATGGAAACGAAAAAAACGCACCTTACCTGTGTTACACCGTGTGTAACGTGTCTTTCGTTAAAGCCTGTGTAAAGTACATTAGTGTAGACACCTTATAGACAGGTGCGGCTTATTTATGTTAAAAATAAAAATCTTTGTAAAATTCAGTGGGTGCGGCTTATATATGGGTGCTCTTCACAGTCCGGAAATTACGGTAGATAAATGTATTGGGACGTTTGACTTTTCCAGCCTTATGTGGTTTTTCCCCAAACTGTTACAACAAAGTTGGAGGGACTCGATCATATAGGATGTCTTTGGATGCGGTTGCATAAAGTTTTCCCTTCACTTAAATCAAAAGACCCAGACCTGTTTCAGCATGACAATCCCTCTATGCACAAAGCCAACATGAAGATATAGTTTACATGGGTTGGAATGGCCTGCTATAGAGCTCTGACCTCAGCTCTACTGAACACTTTTGGGATGAATTGGAACGCTGACTGCACCCCAGGCCTCCTCAATCTACATCAGTTTACGATTTAACACCACTGTAGAAAAATAAACACAAATCTCCACAAGCATACACCAAGATCTAGTGGAACTTCTTCCCAGAAGATTGGAGGTTATTATAACCACAAACGGGGAATGAATGTAGAACGAGATGTTCACAGGCACATACGAATCTTATGGTTTTTATTAAGCTGTACACAAATGTTCATATTCCTCCTTATACTGAGCACTATTAAGGCTGAGACAAATCTATTAATTAATCCAGACTGACTATGAGTAAACATTTTCCCAAATCTGATAAGCAAGTTGGTTGTAAATTAAGTGCTTCTTCAGCTACTGTAGGAACGTTGTTTTTTTGGATTTTGTTACGAAGAAATGCTTACAGCTATACAGTGAAGTATATTTCATCATCTCCGTTGAGTCGGGACACACTGATCGTCGTAAGTAAGAAGTGCGCTGCGCTCGGTATTCGCTGAACCGTGGTGCACTTGTGCTTCGCTGCAAACCCTGTGCACGATTCATGCCACCTGTTTATTTTAATGTCCACGGTTACTCTTGCAGATGCATTCACACGCCACCAAATGTTTTGCCGGAGTACTTGTAGGATTGTTGGAGTATCAGTGTAGGAGAATTGGCTACCGATCACACTGGAACACTGCGCATCATGAATTGGGAAGAATCAGAAAAGATCAGGCCAAGCTCTTTACAAAGCCAGAACTTGCAACATGCGAAGACTGGACGGGAGTTCAATGCAAGCTTGATGCAGGATCATTCATCATCAGCACTTGGGGCTGACGTCTATGCAAACACACACACACACACACTACACACTACACACAGACCACCTGCACTTGGGAATAGGAATGAGAAGCCAGGCGGGCTGTGTTTTTATTAGAGAACAATGAGAGAGAGTGAAAGAGTGAGAAAGCAGTACAGTGTGTAAGAGAGAGAGAGAGAGAGAGAGAGAAAGAGAGAGAGCGAGAGAGAGATGTCAGCAGTTAGATGTGGCAGGTGTGGTCGACACAGCAGGACAGAGCATGAGCAAGAGTGAGAGAGAGATATAGAGAGATAGAGAGAAAGAGATAGAAAGAGAGAGAGAGAGAGAGAGAGAGAGAGCGAGAGAGAGCGAGAGAGAGAGAAGCTATATTGCCATGTACAGGTCTGCTATTGCTCTCCTTCAGCAGCACTTCATTACTGTGCTGACAGCTGAGATCAAGCCAGACACCCGCCGCCCAGGCTGTTATCAATCCCCCCTACAGCAGCCGAAAGAGAGCTGCTGTTTGTGTCCTCTGCATGAGCATGCACACACACACACACACAAACGTAAAGAGCACACACGTAAGGAGAACAAAACCTAGAGTTTTGCAGTCTGCACGTTATTAAAACAAAAACAAAATGCAATACAATGAAGATCACTGGATATTTATGACACTGACAAATACACAGCCATTGCTCATGTCCGCTTTTGAAATGATGCTCATCAACAGGCCTCTATTTCCTAAATGCCGCTGGAGTGAGTGTTTACAATTAAGATAAATATTTTGCTTTTCGTAAATTTGTATAACACACACTCACACACACTCAAACACCTATATTCAAAGGCCAAAGAAACAGTTATCCAAAATTTTCCTGCGTCTATAAAAACTAGCAATGGACCAAAACTTGTTTTTTTTTTACCGAATTTTTCTTGATATCCCACTTTAAGATTTCATACATTGGATATTGAGGATAAACAACCTCTTAATCAATACTTAAAAATCTATTTTTCAATAAATAAATAAAAATTCTACTTATGCTGTTTCTCCATCACTGAACATTTAAAGGCTCTGGCATGGAGGAGTTGTTGAGCTAATTTATGTGTTGCTCAGGAGCACCTGCTTCCACAACTCCAACTGACTGTATAAGACTGTAGAAAGGACATTACTCTAAATCACACACTCCTGTGCTCATGGAGTTTTTCTTGCCATAGTTGCCCTGAGCTTGCTCATCAGGGATAAATACACACATTTCAATACGAGTGAATTTTGTTCTATAATTCTTACATTCATTACATACATCATAGTGCTGCTTTGAGACGATGTCCATCGTGGAAAGCGGTATAGAAATAAACTTGAATTAAACTGAACTATACACCAATCTACCGTAACATTATGATCACCTGCCTAATATTGTGTTGGTCCCACTGACCCGTCGAGGCATGATCTCAACTGAGACTTTAAAGGTGTGCTGTGGTGTTAGCAACAGATCCTTTAAGTCCTGTAAGTTGCGAGGTGGTGCCTCCATGTGTCAGACTTGTTCGACCAGCACATCCCACAGATGTTTGATTGAATTGAGATCTGAGAAATCTGGAGGCCAAGTCAACACCTCAAACTAGTTGTCGTGCTCCTCAAACTATTCCTTAACCAATTCTGCTTTGTGGCAGGGCACATAAGGGAAAGGGAATACCATTCCATTCAAGGGTGTACATGGTCTGCAACAAACATCCAAATGGATGGCCAGACCCAAGATTTCCCAGCAGATTATTGCCCAAAGCATCGCACTGCCTCTGCCAACTTGCCTTCTTCCCATAGTGCATCTTGGTGCCCTGTGCTTTATATCAGAACTAGCAATAACAAATTTATTTGGAGTTAAAATAAATTTGAGCTACAGGAGCTCATCCACAAGGATCAGCCTTCGCTCCCCAGATGCATCAGTGAGTCCAGTCCACCCATGACCCTGTCACGGGTTCACCACTGTTCCTTCCTTGGACCACTTTTGATAGATACTAACCACTGCAGAACAGGAACAGCTGCAGTTTTGGAGATGCTCCTGCTCAGTTGTCCAGCCGTCACAGTTTGGCTCTCGTCAAACTCACTCAAATAATTACGCTTGGCCATTTTTCCTGCTTCTAACACATCAACTTTGAGGACAAAATTTTCACTTGCTGCCTAAAATATTCACAAACAGGTGCCATGATAAAGAGATAATCAGTGTTATTCACTTCAAATGTCCATGGTCATAATAGTATGACTGATCGGTGTATGGACAAAGGTATTTGGACACCTGAATTTTCCAGCCTGATGTGGTTCTTCCCCAAAATGCTTCCACAAAGTTGGAGGCACACAATTGTAAAGCACGTCTCTGGCTGTGGTAGCATTAAATTTACCCTTAACTCGATTTAAGCGAGCTCCATAAAGATATGGCGTACATGGGTTGGAGTGAAAGATCTTGAGTGGCCTGCTTAAGAGCTCTGACCTCAACTCTAGTGAACACCATTGGTATGAATTGGAACGCTGACTGCACCCCAGGCCTCCTCACCCTACACCATACCAGACTTTACAAACACCATTGTGACTGAATATAAACAAATCTCCACAAGCACATTCCAAAATCTAGTGGAACATCTTCCCAGAAGAGAGGGGGTTGTTATAACCTCCAGTATATAAGTAATATAAAACCATTATATAAGATGCACAGAGATTCACACATACAGAGCACCAACACGAAGATGCACAAACATAGATGGCAAAAACACAGAGGTAAATATGTTCTGAGACACATACACACGCACAGGGAAAAGACATAAGCATAACGATATAGACACACCCGGGTGCTGACAGATGTTTAATTCTTCCACAACTTCTGTGACTTTGATGAACAAATGAGAGCAAATGGCACATCACAGATTTTTCTTTTTAAATGATTGTAAAATGAGCGAATGAAAAATTAAGTAAAACTAGTTGATGTCCAAACTCACTTGTGATTTGTGACACCATATATCTTTTGGCTCTTTTATTTCAGAGCACTTATCCAGACTCTGTGGAGAGTGAAGACACCACTTAGCCTTAATTAACTAACAGCTAGAGCACACATTTACCCCCCGACCCACACCCACCCCACCCCCAGCCACCCCACCCCACCCCACCCTCAAAAACACCCATCCAATAATTATTTTTTCCCATTAAATATTTATAAAACAAAATAGGGAGAGGACGCCTACACTCACTCACACTCACACGCAACTCACACACTCACTCACACTCACTCACACACTCAACCACACTCACTCACTCACACTCCACACTCAACCACACACTCACACACTCATTGCTCACTTACACAATCAACTCACTCACTTGTTTACTTACACAATCAACTCACTCACTTGTTTACTTACACAATCAACTCACTCACTCACACACTCCACTCATTTACACACACACATACTCCACTCACACACACACACACACACACACACACACACACACACACTCACTCACTCACTCACTCACTCACTCACTCACTCACTCACTCACTCACTCACTCACTCACTCACACACTCACTCACTCACACACTCACTCACACTCACTCACACACTCACTCACACACACTCACACTCACTCACACACACTCACTCACTCCTCACACACTCACTCACTCACTCACACACACACTCACTCACACACTCACTCACTCACACACTCACACACTCACACACTCACACACTCACACACTCACACACATTTACTCACTCGCACACAGTCCATGCCGACTTTGGGACAGAAATGATCGACAACAATGTGCTGCTGCTTTTTTTTTGTCGTTCACAAACAAAAAAAAAAAAAATTAAAAGTGGCAGCGTTTTCCAGCAGACGTCCGAATCGCTTAGTCAATTGATGGATTGCATGTAGGTGACTCATACTAAAATGAAAAATGTGTACGTCTATACAGAAACTTGCAGTCATTCGTCTAAAACTGCACTGGAACTTTAATAAAGGAATACCTCTTATGAAAGCAGGATTCAGATTGCCTCCTGGACAAATACAAAAAGATTTCTTCATTTCACTATTGAGTCCTGGTGGTCTATAGGATGTTTTTCCCTTTCGAAATCCAGCTGACCTGATTGTTTGACCCGAGCTTGTCTTTAGTGGCAGGTTAACAAAATCAGCGGAGTAAAAGTTGCCGTGGCAACGTGCCTGCATCATCACGGCCTCTCCATCGCCGATGCCGCACGCACACTGCAAACAAATGATCACAGCGAGCGGCCACGCTCTTGCTGATGTCACCCGTAACCATGGCAGCCGGAGCTCAGCTGTGACGCTGTGCGTGCGTGGCAGGGAGGCGGATGCACACAGGAGATACATGGAGGTAGAAAAGAGAGATGGCAGACGAGAACTCGTCTTTTTTTTTTTTTTTTTTTTGAGCAGTTTTGCGTTCCTTTTCACTCAGCAAAATGCCCGAAAGTAATAAATGAGAAAATAAAATAAACAAATTTAAATGCTTAATCAAAAAGGTAATAGTTGCAATGAAGGGGGAAAAAAAAGCCTTAAATTAACAGCTTTTCGCGATCACGTCTGTGTGAATGCGCACACAGTAGAGCTCAGAAAATCTGCCTGTGCCTCCTGACAACTGTTCTGACTCATGGTGCAGAGCTCAAAAGACATATTTATGATCTAACACCAAAAGGAGGAATGAAAACACAAATTTCTCTCTCTCTCAATCACACACACACACACACGCACACACACACAAGCCACAGAGGGCAGTTAATGCTACACCGGCAGGGTCAATCTGCCAGTGTGCCATGCTTTGTGCCCAGCCTACCCTCAGCCATCAGGCAAGCTCTGCCCTGCCATGTCGCACAGACCACAGCAGATGGCTGGTACACGTTTATAACATCGGTGTGCCTGCATCTGTGTGTGTGTGTGTGTGTGTGTGTGTGTGTGTGTGGGTAACAGGAGCTAAAATTAACTTTAACAAGGACAATACGCATTCTAATCAGCTTTCCATGTTTACTATTGTGTAACGGGAGCTCAGGAATAAATTATGTACACTAAATATTTTTACTGCGCAATGCTCTGGATCGGTGCTGAAAATAGCAGGTTTACCATTTCATGTAATATCACGTGGATGACACAAGTGCTCAAAATCTCTTTTGTGTGTGTGTGTGTGTGTGTGTGTGTGTGTGTGTGTGTGTGTGTGTGGGGGTAGGGGGTATTTTTTTCCTAAAATAGTACAAATCCCAACCAAGTTAATATGATTATACAGTACTTATAATTGAGGTATTTTAGTTCAATTATATGCTTTTGACTGGTCATGTGATGAATATGTATAAAAAATAAATAAATAAAAAAATAAAATAAAAAAGTAGCCACTAAAAATAAATAATATACAGGAGCGAGCTTGCTGTGCAGCACTGTCTCGCCTATCTGACATCTGGTTTGACAGGATGGTAATTAACCTCTTAAAGCTGCTGCTAGAGAGCCGAGTATGTGGGTGGACCGGTAGGGACCTTTTCCAAGCAGCCCTGCCCACGTCTGTCTCTGCAGTCACGACCGGCTCTCCAGCATATAACAGAAACTCCCTTGCTGCCTACCAACAGGAGATGAAGGCTGACCTGCTAACTATCGAATTTTTTTTATTTATTTTTTGGTTTGTTGGTTTGAAAATGCGTGGGGAGTGTTTGATTGATGAAGAGAAGAATTGTGAAAAGATGGGAAGTGCTTTCCTGACCCCCTTCCTTCCTTCCTAAAGACCTTGCATTCTATTTTACACCCCCTAACAGCAAAACAAAAAAAAGCTGAACACGTAAGGCTTCCCACAGGAACTAAAAAAAAAAATATTTTTTTGCATAATAAAGCCTTAACTGCTGTAAGGTTTGTGTAGCTCATAGTTCATTCACAGCCTTTGTGTCTAGGCCTTATCCTACAGTCAGAAAAGACATATTTTGAGCACAAGAAAGATATTTCAAGTCTGTCAGGTTATGTTAGCTCAAGGACATGATTGCTCTAAACAGTGCAGCAGGCAATAGGGCATGGCACTTTATTCAAATACATTCTAACTCAACCACCAGTTCTCTCTGGATCAGCTGAGCTAGCTTCGGATTCAGCCTAATATTCCATTAATAATGCGACTGATAAGCTCAATAAGATGACAAACATTCATGTATATACCTTAATCAGAGTAAATAAAACTGATTAATGATAAGGGAGTGACATTTGTACTTACTAACACCAATAAGATCATCGACAGCCATTTCATTGACATACGTGACGATATTCAGCCACCAAATTTAGTAAGGATGCAGGAAAAACTATGCCCTATTGTTGGTGTGCCATTTAAAAAAGAAAAATTGCTTATAAAGTTAGGAACACTAGAAAGTATAATGGTCTTACATATATTATACAAAAGAAAATTGTGTGGACAACTAAATCGTATGTAATTTTGGAGTGTGCTTGTGGAGATTTGCGCTCATTCAGCTAAAAGGGCGTAAGTAAAGTCAGGTAAAGTAGGGTGAGGAGGCACGGAGTACAGTCAGTGCTCCAATTCATCCCAAAGGTGTACAACAGGGTTGAGGTAAGAGCTCTATAGCAGGCCAATCAAGATCTTCCACTTTAAGTCATGTAAAGCACATTTTCTTGGAGCTCGATTTGTGCTAAAAATAGGTTTGGGTGAAGGAAATATTGAATGCTACCGCACCTAAAGACATCCTATCCAATTGTGTGCCTCCATGTGCTAGTAGTTTGAGGAAGAACCCCATATGGTTGCAAAAGTCAAGTGTTTCAATACTTCTATATGGACTTGTGTTTGGTTGGACTAATGATGTGCATGGGTGTCTCACTAACATATGGCAGGTCTGACCTGAATATTCAGCAAGCAAACTTAGCAAGAATGCAGAACAGAACTACGGCCTATTGTTCTGGTGCTATTCAGGAAAAGAAAAATGGCTTTTAAGGTTAGTAGCACTAGAAAGTGTAATGGTATTAGAAATGATTTACTGGAGAAGCGCTAATCTGTACGTGATGATCATTTTAAAGCCAAAAGAATCAGTGCTGCTGAATTACGGGGGAAATTCAAAATGCTGTGCGACTTTATTTCGTGCGCTCGAACACATCGCAACTCAAATTTACCTACGATTTAATAAAGAAAGATCTCCACCTTTTGAAGCGTCCAATAATAAACAGCTCATCTGCAATTGGAAAGAATTTATCCAAATAAAAAAAACATGACCTCTAGTGAAGGAGTCCCTGGAAACTGTTTACATATGCACATCACAGGAAGTAGTGTTGTAAGCTCCCGGGATCGATTGCGGTTGTCACCAGATGGCAATCAGCACTTTTAATCTTTTGTTGTCAGTATGAGCTTATCAGCAGAGGGAAGGCCTGAATGCCTAGGACGCAAGTACACTCTGACCTCCATCATCAGGGCCAAAGCAGAAAGAAACACTAGCCTGGCAGACAACACAGCCAGCAATACAGCTAATGTATCATTTGTTGGTCTCAGCTTGTTCTTATTACAGGATGGAGAGTCTGGCTTCGTTTTTTATTTTGTTTTTTTTTCCTCTCCAAGTGCGTCCCTGAGATTACTGTAAAAAAAATATCCCTGAAATCAGAATTCATGTTTCAGAGCTCTCTGTACCTGTTAACTGTAATGAACACCAATGTGATCATTTAGAGGGGGAACAAAAAAAACAGCATTTCATCTTAATGCTAATATTTAGAATGTTAAAACACTGACACTCTGGTGAAAGCACAGGCAAAGATAACGGAGATGCAGCTTTTAGCCAAGCGTAACGCTTGCAAAAAGTAATCAAACACCCCGTGCTGTTCCTGCTCAAATCTGTCATTTTCATTCCACAGGCCTTAAAACCAATTTTTGAAATTGGCGGGCAAAAACTAACCTGGATCATGTAGAGCTGGGCAATGCGGTATTCCTCCACGCTCATGGGCATGGGGATGCGGTACTCTTTAATCAACATGTTGGCAGTGGAGTGGGGTGAATGAGTGATCCACCAGGCAGGCCCTATCTCGGGGGCGTCAGAGGGCTGGAGCCAAATTCATCCCATACACCTGGAGAGAAGAAAAACAGAGACAAAGTGAGTGAGATACAGACAGATAGAGAGAGAAAGAGAGAGGGCGAGAAAAAAGCGGGGGAGGGGTCGAGAGGGGAGCGTCAATATTCGTTATCTTCAGATCTCTGCTCGACACACATGCTCTTCACGATGTAAGGACTGTGCTGACAGGACGAAGAGTATCCTGCAGAGAGACACAACACAAACACCAGACAGGGTCGGTAATGAATAGACAGTGAATTCTGATAAGCAAGAATTCACTGGAAATCTACCAGCACACCAGTTTGAAAAAAATAAAAATAAAATAAAAATAAAAATAAACCTCCAGCTCAAAAAAGGATTATTCCAGTACAGGACAAGCTTTCATAGCTGAGTTTGGAAATCGGAATCAGAAAGGGAAGCGTTAAAAACTGCAGAGCATATTTGAGAGAAGTTAGTCACCGGTCAATGGCAACAGTGTCAACGCAGCAGGACAACACTTCAGCGGGTCTTTGCCGGCATCGCATGACACACCACGCTTAGTGTAAGAAGGATCATCCACGGTTATGATACACGACTCTGCTGTGTGTGTGTGTGTGTGTTTAAAACAGGTTCAGCAGCTTTAATGGTAAACAATTTGAGTACACTCACAAATGGTTTTCAGTATACTGGACAACCTTTTGTCAAATAAAGGGCCTTGGTTTCTATACGGAGAAAAAATAAATAAAAAAATCAAATAAAAAAACATAAATAACAAATTATTCACACATGAAAACAGAATCTAAATGTCACTTCATTAAAAGGCAACATTCATCCCTTATTTGTCCATGAGTGTCACATTAAGATTTAAAACAAATTTCCTTGGTAAAAGAATCCTGGCCTGGAAAGAAATGAGTGTTCCAAGTTCATTGTGTTGAACAAACACAATTAAGACAGTGCACTCACAACTAAGTACACATACAGCTTTAAAACCTTTCACCAGTGCCTGTGTGAATTCTCTGATCTGATTGGATGAAATCGGTTTATTAATTTACTAGAACGGCAGCTCTGAGGGTAAACCCTGCCTGTAATATAAATATACTTGTTGTAATATGCTTCTGTGGTAACGGCTAATTTATGGGGCGAATGATCCACATCCTGGCATGGATTCTTTGCCTATAACAGCATGCCACGTTCTGTCTTAATCCCGACTTTACACCACAGAAGAAACAAGAAGGTTCAAAATGTACAGAACAGTAATTAGAATAAATACAATTAAACGGCAAGCCCTCGCTTTTCTAACGAAACTCGACACGACACTGTGATAGACACAGACTCTTGAAAGCCAAATGATTAGTAAGTTTAAGGCAAATGCACTCATCTGACCATCACAGCTGACGGGTGTCCATACTGCACCTGATAAACTTTGCCAGGTCTTTTTCCACTCTTCGAATCTCTAGTTTTGGTAAGCTTATTCCCACGTCAACATCAGATTCAAGGTAGTGATTGCTTAACGGTTAAGGGTCTAGTTTACTGATCAAAAGGGTCAGGGGTTCAAGCTTCAGCACCACCAAGTCCTTAACCCCATCAGTTTAAAGGAGTTTAATGTATTGAGATGCTATTCTGCTCACCACAGTTGTAAAGAGTGGTTATCTGAGTAACTGTGGCCTTCTGACCAGACTGTAGATACTGCTGTACATGTGGGAAAATCCCAAGAGGTCTGAAGTACATAACCCATCCCATCTTGTACCAACAATCAATCCAAATGCAAGACCACGATTTAGGTGCGTTTATAATAACAATATACATAAAATCTCTTTAAGGCAGAACATCCCAGCTGACACCGGTGACTCCATTTCTCTCATTGTCCACAGGCTACTGACAACAGATTCCAAACCCTACTCTAACACACCCTACTATAATATTTAGATGCTCCTGAAAACCTTGATTAGCAGGACAGGCATGATTAGGGCTGGAATTAAACAATAGCTGGCTTGACAAGAAAACAAACCCCGAAGTCTAATTCTGTATGGGTGTATTTTCTCTCACTTTGTCCATTTCTACTTGTCCAGCAAGCAACTAAAAATCATCCATCCTGTCTATCCCAACAATGGAGAAATGTGTTTATTATTGCAACACTGAAATATACAAGCAAAAGGTCAAGAACTGCAGGAATTAAAGCCAGATTTATTTTCTGTACACAAAATACTCCTACCAGCAAAAGTCCATTCCTGAATTAGTGTTGCCTCTACAAACAAAGGACCTTTTTATCTGTGCTGGGTGTCAGACCTGACAAGAAATCATAGTTTACTGAAAAAGAATAGAACAGAAATAAAATAGAAATGTGAGGTCATGATTTGATCCATAAACCCTCCTCTGTTTTGAGAAACGAGTCTTCCAGTCTAACACCGTGTTTGGCCTTTGCACAACTCGGTGGAAGACGTCCCAAAGGGGTCAGAGATTAGACTAAAGATATGAACCATAACCAAATATGTCTTTGCACAGCACCAGCAACATGGGGAATTTTTTTTTGTGACTAGTGAGCAAAGATTCTAGTAAACCATGTCACTGCTTACTGCCTAGCATCCAAGGAGCTCATCAGCATTTTCTGATTCAATAGCGTGTCAGCCTTTAAACGCCTTCTGGGGTGCAGTCACCATCCATAATCCCAAGAATTAATCAGTTTTTAAAGTGTTTAGCCAGAGTTGGGTGAGTGGAGTTTGCACAAGCTTTACTTTATATAAGGATTAAATCATTAGATAGAATAGACTAATGATGAATTCAGCGTCTACTATACGTGAACCACAAGCAAATGTGTCTTTATACAGCAGCAGCCACAAAGGGTATGACCTTTCCTGTGCCCGTGTTGAGACCTTAAGAGTCATATGCAATCTGTATGTACTGAAATCTGTATGTATTATATGACGAAAAATACAAGTAAAACTGATAGAGGTCCAGCAGCATAATATTTGAGATGGCTCTAGGGGGAAGCTAGGGGTCATGGAATAGGTCTAAAAACAAAAAAAAACCATGATAAAAAAAAAAAGGAAAACAAAGAAAGAAAGAATAATAGAAAGACAGACAGGGACAGACAGCTGTGCACTAAGAGATATGTTGCCCAATCTGTTCTATCTAATCAAAATTTCTAATCAAAATGTCCACAGAGATTCTGAAGAGCTCTTACGATGGTGTTTCAGCGCAGAACGACCCAACAACAGACTTCTGAGGAGTTAAAGGCCTGATAACACAAAATGGTATGTTCATTATCGTAAAGCATTTAATGAAAGACAAAACTGGTCGTTGTAATAATCCAGTTTGTGCCAAGTATGTGTGAAGGCACAATGAGCCAAAAACAATTTCATAAATACCAAGTGACTAAACAAGTCATGGCAAACCTGGTGTAGAATAACTCCAAAACTAGTTTTGTGGTAAATTGTGATTAAACAAATGCCCTGAAATAACTTGAACAAAACCCAAAAATACATAAAAAAAGTTATTACATTCATCCTTACCTCCACCCTATTATTAGGATACTGATTCACATATAACGAACGTATAAATCGATGGTTTATTGATATTGTTTAGTGCAGAAAGAAACCATGGCTTTCAGGACATAAAATATCACAGGCTCTTTTACTTACTATCTATGAAACATAAATAAATAACAAAGATGTATAATAAAATATAAATATATTAGCCAAAACTAAGCACCTGGAACTGCTGGGAAAAGGTTACACGTCTGTAAGCACATTCCTGCAAGAAGACACAATTTACCTTGTTGCCGGAGCATCGTGGACCGTCTGCTCAATCAATAGAAATCGTGCGTAACACTGCACATCTCATTCCCAAACATGAACGTGCTACACCTATGTCACCACAGCTGGGGATCTGTGTCTGCTCTTGGCTCTCGCACATCAAACACTGTCAACGAAATCATCCGACAGACTGGAAAGAAAGGGTGGAAAAATGCCTCTTTTCTGCAAAGTAACGCCCGCCCCACCCGCGTCTCGCTGCCGCTTCTCCTCCAGTATCCACCTCTTGTGGTGGGCTATAAAGCGCTGTTACCATGGAAATGCAAGAGGCTGTGTCAGCATTGGTTGGGCTGAATGTGATGAAGCTGATCTCTCCACCCCTCTGTTTGCATTTTTTCCGAGCCAGAACGTCAAGTAGTGAAATAACACCCGCCGTCTATTCCGAAACGATCACGTACGTCCGACACTCGTGCATACAGCACCAAGAGGACATGGGAGGGTGGGACGAAAGAGAGATGAGGAGGATAGTCAGAGCACGGGGCAGGTGGCGATAAGTGATAAATGAGTGTGTGCAGTCACACACTCGTCCCCTGAAGTCAGATGATCCCAGGAACATCCTGTTGAGCATTTGTACACCATAAACCCAGTCACATTAATGACCGGGATCCAGATGTTCAGCATATTCAATCAGTGGCCGGTTTAAAATAAACAACTGTACCCACGATCAATCAGTCAATCACGTAGCAACGGTGCAACCACGCAAGTTAATTTGATTACAGCGGCATGGCTGCTGGGTCCAGACAGGCTCCTTTGAATCTTTTAGAAACAACGGAAATGCTAAGATTTTCATGCACAACAGTCTCTACTGTTTACACAGAACAGCGAGATCTCAGTCTGCCAAAACTTGAGGTGGATAGGCTACAATACTCCACTACCATACCATGATGTCATGACGCAACCAGTATCTGCATCATTCTGTTTTATGCTCTACCGCCACGTGATTAGCTGACTGGATGTGCAGGTGTACAGGTGTTTCTTTATAAAGTAGCGAAAGGAAACTCTGCCTGCATCGGGTCGATGTAGAGAAAGAGAACACAGAGTTCTACCAGCCGTGCACTCTGCGTACCACCCCCCTCCTTTACAGAAGGAACTGTGGTTTTTTGGGGGTTTTTTTTCCATCAACAAAGAAATCATGTGCTATTGGCCTTTTTTTTCTCATTTGACAGCTCATTTGCCTTTCTACGTTTGCATGAACTAAGGTAAAACATAACCCGATGTGAGAATGGATGAGGTAGCCAGATCAGTGTGGTCATTTTATAGGAAAGACATGTAAATGAGTGATTTCATACACTCACACTGCATGCAAAGATATTAAATAAAAAAACTTGTTTTTTTTGATACAACTGCAACCATGTGAGTCCAAAAGCAAGATCTCCAGGGAACCGGTCATTTTTAGCCACATGTATAATGAGGTTCTTATAAAAAGGAGAAAAATGGAGATGAATCAGGACGGAGTGGAAAAAATAAGACACGCTTCTTTCTATAAGAAACACTACAGCACGAGATGTGCTGAAAGATCAAAAAAACAAGCAGGTCAAGAAGCGTAGTCGATTTACACAAAGCAGGAAACCGCTACATACGCATTCCTTCGCAGCAGTCAACCTAAAAGGTGACAGTCGCACAGATGTGCATGTGTGGTTTTGTGAGAACGATCCAGCTACACTACCAGTTAAAAGTTTGGACACACCTTCTTATTCAATGCCTTTTTTTCTTAACTTTTGCTGTTTTCAGTGTTTTCATTCTCTTTTAATACTGGAGACACTGAATTTATGACAGAACAAATATGGAATTATGTAGTCAAGAAAAACATCAAATAACCTAGAACATTTTTTAGATTTTTGATTTTCAAAAGTAATCATCTTTTGTTCTGATTATAACTTTGCAAACTCTTCTCTTTTCTAATCTTAAAGGAGTTCCCAGAGGTTTTAAACGCTTGTTGGCTGTTTTTCCTTTACTCTCCGGTCCAACTCATCCCAACTGGATTTAGGTCGGGTGATTGTCCTTCTTAGACAACAAGCTCTTACATAACCTAAAGGTGTGTTTGGGGTCAATGTCCTGTTCAAAAAAACAAATGATGGCTCCAAGAATTGCTAACCAGATGAAATGACATGTCGCTGGTAGCTATGCAGGTTAAGTGTGCCCTCAAATGTCACCAAATTACCAACAGTGTCACCAGCAAAGCATTCCCATACCATCAATCTTCCTTCTCTAGGCTTTACAGTGAGAACCAGCCATTCACCCTCTGTACCTCTAACAAAGACACAGCTGTTCGAACCAAAGATCTCAAATTGTACTCATCAGACCAAAGAACAGCTTTCCACTTATCTAATGTCCATTCTTTGCTGGCCCAAGCAAGTCTCTTTTGCTTGCTGTTCTACATAAGCAAGTGTTTCTTTAAACAACCTGACCATGAAGGCCTGACTCACGCAGTCTCCTCTGAACAGTGGATGTTAAAAAATGTCTGCAATTCGAACTCCTAGAAGCTTTTATTGGGTTTACATCTGAGGTACTATAAATCAGCAGTTTTTGAGGCTGATAATTAACAAATAAACTTATCCACTGCAGCAGAGGTAGCTCCTGGTCTTCCTATCCTGGGGCAGTCTTCATCAGAGCCTGGTTCATCATAGTGCTGGACTGTTTTGGCGACTGCATTTGAGGATATTAAAGCTCTTATGATTTTCCAGGCTGACTGGCATTAATTTATTAAAATAATGATGGACTGTTTTTTCTCTTTACTTAACTGAGGATTTGTTGCCATAATATGGATTTGTACAGTCATTATAGCAGCACTTATTAGGCTATTGACTATGTACCCACCCTTCCTTTGCAGGAGACAACTGATGGTCTAAGGCATTAAGAAGGCATTACGAAGGCAAGAAATGTCACAAATGAACGCTTTACAAGGAACTGTGAAATGTGAACTGAAACCCATTCCAGGTCACTACTTCTTCATCTGCCATTGGTGTTGTTTAACACTTTTGTTTACAACATAATTCCATATGTGTTCTTTCATAGGTTGAATATCTTCAGTATTAATGTACAATGACAAAAAGAATACAAAAATAAAGAAAATAAACTAAAGCAGAAGGTGTGTCCAAAACTTAGACTGGTCCTGCACATCACAGAAGCCAATAAGAACAATCCATGAATTAATCAATTTTATTTCCCTGTAAGCCTTCAGGACTCAAAACGTTGTCCAGGACGTATGTCTGTGAGTAAACAAATCATCACCAGCCTTGACCTCTAGGTGCCTACAGAGTTTTATAAAAAAGCCTAGAAATAAATCTAGAGAGTTTTCCAGCAGACAAAATAACATTTTACTTATCACCATTGTTTCACTGTTCCCAGTGACCAATCACTGATCATCACTGCTCCTCCCCACAACCAGTCACTAAATCACCATTGATTGCCAAATACAAATTATTGATCACCACTGCACCCAACATTGAAGCAATGATCACCACTTTTGCCAGAGACCACTGGTCACCATAGTTTCCCAAGCTCTAATCACTAATCAAACATTGCTCTCAAAATTCTGTCAATATTTTGAACCAATTACTAATCACCATTGTTTCCTAAAAACAAATCATTCTTCACCATCGTCCTCGAGGACTTAATTACCGACGTCATCCCGTGTGTGTGTGTGTGTGTGTATGTATATATATATATATATATATATATATATATATATATATATATATATATATATATATACACACACACACACACACACACACACACACACACACACACATATATACACACACACACACACACACACACACACACACACACACACACACACATATATACACACACACACACACACACACACACACACACACACACACACACACACACACACACACCACCCTTTGCTACTCTTAAAGCTACATTTCTGAATTATATATAATAAACGGTTCTGGAGAATCCCACAATCCACCACGTAACCTGCTAAAATGTTTTCCTAGGACACATATCAGAATGTGTGCAGTCTCCTGACTCCATCACTGCTGGAGCTATATGAGAAGTCCAAAATATACCAAGCGGGAAGAAATGGGCAAAAGGAGGCGCACAAACAAACGGCTGACATGAGGGGCGGATGATGAGCAAAGGCAGTTTATTTATAGAGCAGCCCCAGCTGATAGTGGCACGCCTCGGCACTCGTTCGTTTCCTTAAATTACTGTAATAAATCACTCACCTCGAGGGCATTTGGAGCTAGGATAATCGTCAGCGGCTCACCTCACCACTCACAGCTATTAAAAAGCCTCTTTCGGGGAGCGTGGAAATGCGAGATATTAGGCTGCTACCCCTTACGCTGCTTTGCTCAGAGTGTCACAAAAAAAAAAAAGGGTAGGGTGAGGATTTATCCTGAAGCATAACCGGCTGCATTTACTGTAATGTCAGTGTTGCTGTACTATCTTCCTACGAAGGCGTTTCAAATTTTCCTGACTGTAGACTCTGTGTTAATCTGATGTATATGGGTAGTTAAAAAGCATCACATGCTGTGAAAGCTGTGAACAAGTGAGTTTCCAATTTCAGCCTTGCGGAAGAATTAGTCCATATGAGGGCAGAAACTCTCAGAATCAAAAAAAAAAAAAAAATACCCTTACATTTCCTGTTATGTCAATGCTTAGTGAAGCTTATCTACTGCTCCTCATGCAGCAGCATGAAATGATATGAGCATAAAATCAAAAAATCAAAAATCAAACTAATATCAACATTACTTTGCTTATGCAAATATCAGCCACAAGCAAACTGCATCCCCCAAAGGTTTACGATAAAGACATGAGCGGAAGCGGCTGACAGGGTCCTACATGCGGTGAGAGGAAGCTCTGAACTGTACGAGTTGCTTGTAAAAGAGCACGTCTGCAGACGAAACGCGAGGTGCCAGGCCACAATAGCGTCACAGCTAGGATGGAAATTCCTCCTTGCAATAAGACAAAGCAGCTAAGCATGAAGTGTAAATAGTTTCAGGGCTGCTGCTTTTGCTACTATGAGCCACATGGTAACATGGCAGACAGTAGACCTACAAGCTGGTTGATAACCTGGGTGTTCTAGGATACTCAACAACAATAATACAATAATGTCTCTTAATTATTTATACAGTCGTTAGATATGGCTCTACCGCAACTACAGTCATGTTTTCAAATCGCTGCTTTTACGCTTACTGTTGCTGATCAATAAGAGGACGCGGTCAATACATGTTTCCATTACTATTCAATTATGGATACTGTTTATCCTTTTCAGGGCCTTTTAAGGACTTTTCTTAAATAAAAAATAAATACACTTTCGATACTGCCTTCTGGCTAAAATAAGGAAGCTCACAGAGCTGTCCTTTATGCTGCCTACTAAGTGAACAGACATTACTGAAATGTTCCATCGATGAATCAAGTAAATTGGATAAGAAGTGCTTTTTCTTTATTAAAGAGCAAAACTAAATAAGAGAGAGAAAATAAGAGGGGTCTCGCTCTTCAAATTAAAGAGTAAGTTGTTACCCTTTTTAGAAAAGCGTAAATTATTATTGCTGAAACTGCATACAAGAATATCGGTAAAAATTAAACCCATTTAGTGCATTTGATAGCCATATTACATCAAAATACAAACGCAGAGCGTCCAAAAAGTCCCTCCGCAGTTGCCACGTAAAGTGGATTATAGGAGAATATTTGTTCAATAAAACTATTATTCTCACTCAATACATATATTTATTAAATCGCAAATTAAATTGCACAGTATTGCAATGAGGTTTTCTTGTATCCATTTACATTTATGGCATTTGGCAGACGCCCAGACTTACAACTGAGCAGGGGATGGTTAAGGGCCTTGCTCAAGGGCCCAGCAGTGGCAGCTTGGTGGTGGGATTTGAACTTGTGACCATCCGTTCCAAAGTCCAATGCCTTAACCACTGAGCTCCCACCATATCCGGAGAAGCTGCTTGAAAGTGTATTTATCGCCAGCTTCAAAAACTGAGGAGGGACTTTTGTATATAAAAAAAAAAATATCAAAATCTATTTTAAATTACTTTCAAACCGGTAACCACACTGTACCGTGTTTTCTTCATGTTTTAGTTTTAAGTGATCCCACCCAATTGCATGATTTTAAATTGTTGCAGTATAACGCACTGTGAGAAAAATGCTATTTGTCCACGTGAGCAATGATGGTCTCAAGGACATCAGCGATTGGCTAGTATCGCTATGGACGGTCAAAAAGAGAGCCACAGCTTGACCACATATTCTTATTTTTAACGTTTTTTTTTTATCCACCATCTATGTGAGACGAGTTATACTATGCAACGTTACATTGATGTTTGTGATGTTAGTATGCGATTTTATGTTTGACAACGAAGACGGTTTCTGCAAAAGTTACATAAACATATGTTAACAGATCGATTCGCCATAACAATTATAGGTGTTTTTGCATTTTATTATTAGCCTTCGACTATGTGAGACTATTATTACAGAAACAAAGTAGTAACTAACATGCTAAATTAAACCGTTTATATAAGTGTTTAAATAAGCATGTTCGTTAGTACATTGTTTCTATAACAACCAAGTTACAGCCGGGGCTACTTTCTTGAGGCACTGTGAAAAGGTATGCAAATTTAACGGACGACTTCTAATTCAAAAACAAACCGCTCTGCCATTGACATAAATAGACTGTACAACTTTCTGCTCATGTCAGCTGTATTGAATTCATTTGTTATAGAGTGTAAACTTAGAGGCAAGTTCCTTCCAGAAAGGAAATTATACAATCAGAGTCTGGTATAGGTGGAAAAAATGCATCATTTGGGCTTTAAGGTGAGATTTCACTCATGAGGAATTTGCTGGCTTTTTGTACAAGACTCAAACCTCCACCGTGTCACCGCACCTCAGACACCTCATAGGAGTTTGGCTAGAAACAGTGAGATGTCAGAATGAATCGATGGTGCAGGGGCGGTGTCTCCAGCGTGCCACACACAACCCAATACCATTAGTGTCTGGATCGGCTCCAAGTGCAAAGGCTGGAAAATATACAGTTGCTTCCCAAAGCCATTGATGACACAGTGCCTGGAGCCAGCTATGACACAGGACCCTCTCAGTGGGTCCCGAGCCGTTTGTTACCGAGATTAAGCATCTATTAAGACCAAATGCCCATTTCCTGATTGCGCTCATTAATAATGGCTCTCTGCATTCGTGGTCAATGACTTCAGCCCACGCACAGCTGCAGAGCAAAAGTCTTTAAAGTGCTGGCGTTACAAAAGCAAGGCCTTCGAGGTGGAGAGAAGTAGGACTAGAGGGCTATCAAAGAGAAGTGGGACATGACATAATATTTAACATTTAAACACAACATTCAAGCTGTTCCATCACAACAGTTTCACCACAGTTAAGCTCGGATTGGACATCACAATTGTGTAATTCGCGATGATTCTCTCATTTTATGATGGAAAATGCTGGCTGGAAAAAATGGGGGGAAAAAAAAAGGTTCAAAAAGGAATCCAAGCAGCAGTCAAAGTCTTATAATAAAAAGCCCCTAATACTGACAGTCTTCTAGGTGTTGTGAGTACATATGCAAGATAATCTATACAAAATCAAGGTGGTGGAAATGAAAAGCCTTTTTTATATATTTCTTTAAAAAAATTTTTTTTTAAATAAGAAATTTCCTAATTATCGTTCTTTCTTGTGGATAAGATTAAAGGCACAATATGTAGCCTTTATTATTATTATGAATGTGATTAGTATTATTAGTATTACAAATGTTGGTTCTAAGTGCTTCAAAAAAAAAAAAGCAAGGTGTATCAATAGTTTATTGAGCAAAAAAAAGTCAAAGACAATTTCAGGTAATTCAAATCAATGTTTCATATCTAGTATTAGCTTCGATAAGTATTTCCTCACATTGTTTGGGAATATATAGTGATTTAGTAAAGTAAAAAAAGAAGTATAGTAAAGAAACAAAAAGATCAATTGGAGGGTATTTCCAAATGGTCAAAAGGAGATGTAGCAAGTTCCTCTTTCTGCCTCTCCTAGGGAAAACATGAAAATTGGCTGCCCTAAATCAAACCCAATGTCACCCAGGCCAGCTCTGACAACTCCAATGCTGACTAATGAACTAAACAGACAACCTGGAAACTGAGACATTGCTAAAAAGGTTAACTGGATGGGATGGAACGTGCAAGCGTTGCACTAGAGTCACCATCTCTGACACGACTTAAGCTTCTGCTTTCCGTAGTTTGCTCCCTGTGACGTTCTGCACTCCTGTGGCCTGCCAGTCACGATATAAAAATAGGTTATGCGCAAAAGGCTGGGGGAAGGAGAGGAAAATAGAAAGAACAAAAAAAAAAAAAAAAAAGAAGTCACCCTGATGCGGTTCCTTTTCTGGAGCCCGAGAGGAAAATGGTGCTCAGTGGAAAGAATGGCATCCAGAAATAGCCACATGAAAGGAGAGCAGAAACATCAAGAGGTCGAGGGTGATTGGTCACCGACCGAACTCGCTCATCAAGCGCGCTTTCGGGCGTACTCCGACGCTTTTAGCGATCACAGGGGTTACGCCTTCCTCCAGGAGGCAGTGTCGCGCCAAGGTGATTAGAGTTCACTGTCAGTAAATGTGAGACGTACGACCCTTACGTAAACTCATCTCACTTATTAATGGTCTCTCCTGAGGAAGATAGAGTGTCTGGAGGACGCATGGTTTGATTACAACATCAACTCGCTCAAAGCACGAGTGTTTTTACTCCGCTCTGGTATTCGTCACTGTACTCTGTGAGTGATCCGCGGGTTTACCACATTCAAATACTGTAAAAGAGCGTTGGAAATTTCCATTAAGGAAGCACTGAGGTTCACACACACACACACACACACACACACACACACACACACACACACACACACACACACACAAACACGATTATGTCATCGTTGTCCAAGGATTTCAACTTACTGATTGGGAATTTCATTCACAGATCCACCAATTTCGGCTATGGATGCACAAGTAGCCAAACTGGTATTGAGTATGAACAATTCCATACTCATTCACTCAAACAATCCAAGATAGCGATCAATGCACTTTAGTTAGCTAGCTGATTTTAACTGATCAACAAAAACTGGAAAAACAAACAAGAAAAAGCATGTATTCATGCTCAATTTAGATACGATACATGCCTATATTTGGTATACATATGATGGAAGAATTATTACTCACAGCACTGGGTTTTCATTACGTCAAATACAGATCACCAAATACAGTGCAAACATCAAAATACTACATTCTCTTTCCCATCAGAGCATTCCATGCTTGCTCACACACACTTTCTGTGCAGCAATCGATCTCGGTTCAACAAGCAAGCCATTGAAACCTTGTAGAGAAAAACACGGCCAACACTGTTTACTATGAAGCTTTAAATAATGTAGCAAAGGTGTGTAGGCAGTGGACTCATGGTCATATCGGTATGCTGGTCAGAGTCTGACAGAGGCCTCCCTGTGCTCTCTCTCTTGTTTTTCTACAGGCTTCCTTGTGCTTGGGCGTGGGACTAGAAGGCAATCGATTCTGTGACTCATTCTCCTAATGATCGCTTCTTCACGGACAAACCTAATGATCTCAATTTTATGACCGGAACAAGAAAAGCTTTTTTTTTTTTTTCCCCTTTCTTTTTTTCCCTTCGTACTATTTAAAAAAGAACAGGAAGGAGCACTCTGACTTTCTGAAAGGAAAATCAAGCAACAATATTAACAGGTTAACGAGGACTGTAACTCCTCATCTGTAACTTCAGAGCGAAGCTGCCTGCCTCAAAATCCTTACGTCAGGAAATGATTCCTGTACTGAGATATCAATCTCGGCTGAGTCAGCACTGGTGGATCTTCATTACTGAAACATGTCTAGAGTTCACGAGGCACAAGACATACAGAGATAGTTTAATGTGTTACAGACTTAGCTACACGATGAAATAATCTACTCCGTGATAAAACAACAGCCTGGGCATGAGGCATAAGCAACCTCTTCCTCCAAAATCCCAGTGTTGAGTTTTACAAAAAGTTATTATAATAAAATGGGACTTACGCTTAAAGCACAGCGATATGCACAAGCCATTGATTTTAAAAACATGACATGAATGTAGTGCTGTTGTAGAAAACCCAGATTCCAAAAAATTCAATGGATGCAAAACCCTACAAGATAAAGAAGAATCGATGCCATTTGGGATATTTTGTAAAAAAAAAAAAATTTAAATAAAAGATTTCTCAAAATAGGAATGGAGCAAATGCAAACACTGTACGAGAAGTCTTGGAAGACTGGCCTGAGAAAGGGTCAGCTACAAATAGTGAAATTACTATTAAAAATAAATCAATAATTCAATCAGTGCATACCAGCTGCCATCACGCATCCATTCTTACCTTATGAGCAATTCACTGGCAGTGGTTTAAGCTCCATGAAGCAGACAGAAAGGAACAGATTGAAGTCTTCTGTGTCCAACAGCCTCTGATGTCCTGTTATCTTTGACACCTAGAATTAAGCCTCGCCACATGCCGGGGGATGAGTCACCCGAACGTAGAACGATAACCCAGACACAAAATCCTGCACTTCATCCACCCACACACCACCTGATAAATCTGCAAAATGCGTGTCTGCTTCAACCATTTAGCAAGGAAGGGTTTCGTTATGCAAGTTCATGCTGATGTACTTGATAGCAAGTGATGTGGAGGTAAATCAAGAGATAGGATGTTGATGTGTGGGAAAGTACGTATGCATGCTTCGTTCCTTTGAACATTTCTTTGGTCTATGTTGACCTGACCGCATTCCAGAATGGCTCCAGATTCACATCAGCTGCACATTTATGCCGTGAAGCTCCCATTCTTGCACATCCCAGAGGTGCTTTATTAAATTCTACCCTGGGGTACAGGGAGGTTACTGAAGTGCGCCAAACTGATGGAGACCACATGGGCATATTAATACTAACAAAAAAGCCAGAATCAGATCAATAAATCATCAGCATTAGTAACTGAGACCCGCTGTGACATTCAAACAATGTTCGCTTGGTATCAAACACTAACTGCACAATTACATCTCCAAAACCAAACTGCAAGTGAAGCTGGTTTTAGAAAGTCATGCTCTCCACTCCAAATTCTGCACCTTACAGAGCAAAAATTTATTCATTCATTCGTTCATTAATGATGTTTAAATGATCTAATCCATCTGAAAGATCTAATCCAAAGCTGTCCAATTCCAGTGAGCCCATGCCCAGTGTAGCTTCAGATTCGAGTTATTAGTCGACAGGATGGGAACCTGATCATGATCTCTTCTGCTGTTAAACCCATTCGGCCCGATAATGTTATATGTTGAGATGCTGTTCTGCTCACCATGTTTGTAAAGAGTGATTTGTTCATCTTCAACAGACTTTCTGTCAGATAGAATCAGACTGAAATCTCCTCTGTTATCAATCAGGGCATTTGATACAGAATCAAGGTTTAGTGGGTGGGGTGTTTGTACACTATTCTCTGTAAAGGTCCTGGAATCATCAATAACTTCATACATGTCTAAAATGTATATATAAGCCCCGCCCCCTCTATCTAGTCATGTAAGCAGTAAACCTTATATAATAAGTTCAATACGACTGTATAAAGTAAATACTTTCGCCCAGCTCATGCACACTTCATAACCCCTTAACTTAATATTCAATCTTTCTTTCCATTCAACGGACCTTTACAAGAATGTTATATGTGGATATTAGTAGGTACAGCCACGTTAGCTGTGTGGCTAAAGCTAGTGTATGTAAGGTATATTTATATCCTCCATTAGCGCGCGCTCTTCCCCGAGCCGGAGCCGCTTACCTGTAATGTTCTGTGGATTCCGAGCTTGAAGCGCGTCACTAGCAGGCTACAGGTGACGCGTGGCCATTTGTTTGGCAGATTCCCCAGCTAGCTAACCCATGCACATTCTGTGTGTGTGTGTGTGTGTGTGTGTGTGTGTGCAGGTCGACGTTGTGCCTGGGTGCAATGCTATGTCCTCCGCTGCTAGCTAGGAGTTGCGGTGGCTAAGATTCGAAGAGCGGATTAAAGCCAGTCTTCCACGCGGTCTCTCCGCGATGGTGTTCAGTTTAGGTGCGGTGGTGCAGCCTGCATTTGTTTTCCATCGTCAGCCCGCTGTCGTGGCTGTCAAAGACTCCAGATGTGCAGCAATGTGCGTGTGCACGCGCGCGCGCTCGTGTCGCCCTCTCCCTCTCTCTCGAAGCCCCAGTGTTCCGCCTCACTCAGACACAAGCTTCGAGCTTCTCCTACCTGAACGCAAGCCCACGACCAGTCCGTGTTGTGCCGCTGCTCCCCACCGCCTTTCCACTCTTAGATTTCACCCGCAAATAAAAAGCACGCATCATCATCATCATCATCATCATCTTCTTCTCTGCAGTGATGATTAAGTTCTTCGATCACACACATTCACTCCTCGTCACGCCATTGCTCTTAATACGGTTTTTGTTCGGGCGACATCTAGTGGCACACAGGAGCACGTCCACATTTACTGCTTATAAACATGTATAAACAATATAATGGATTTTTAATCTATTTAGAAGGTAAAATGCGGTATTGTGTTATTATTAGACACAATGATCCCATTGTATGCCAGGAAACCGTTCCCCACACCATTACATCACCACCACCACCAGCTATTCACATAAATATGGATGCATGCTGTTGTCAAATCAAGATTTTCCCCCATGGATTGTAAGAAGTGACTATGTGAGTTACTGTAGCCTTTATTGTATAGTCTGGGAAATCTCGACATAAGCCATTAATATTATGCAAAGTACTGGGATGAAAGGGAAGTCTTTGCACAAATGCTAATGGATTTGGGGGCCACAGAAATTAGTATAAACCTGATTATTTCAAAGTTAAAGGGCTAAGAAAGTATCTAAATAAATTAGCCTTTAGATTTTTTTTATATAAAAAAGTACAAATAATAATTTATACTCCACTAAAGTACATATCACAGCATTTTTTTTTCAAGAACAAGCATATGTGTTGCTCATTTGTTAAAAAAAAAAAAAAAATCAAACCAGATTTATTTCTACTGCTAAAATTCCAAGGGACATAAAACACAAACATTGCAC